>NW_022589718.1:38164014-38279345 GCF_004348235.1 Phoca vitulina | reverse complement strand
CCCACTCCAGCAACCCTCAGTTTGTTTCCTGAGATTAAGAATTCCTCATATCAGTGAGGTCATATGATACATGCCTTTCTCTGTTTGACTAATTTGCTCAGCATAATACCCTCCAGTTCCATCCACGTTGTCGCAAATGGCAAGATCGCATTCCTTTTGATGGCTGCATAATATTCCATTGTATATATATATATACCACATCTTCTTTATCCATTCATCTGTTGATGGACATCTGGGCTCTTTCCACAGTTTGGCTATTGTGGACATTGCTGCTATAAACATCGGGGTGCACGTGCCCTTTCGGGTCCCTACTTTTGTATCTTTGGGGTAAATACCCAGTAGTGCAATTGCTGGATCATATGGTAGCTCTATTTTCAACTTTTTGAGGAACCTCCATACTGTTTTCCAGAATGGCTGCACCAGCTTGCATTCCCACCAACAGTGTAGGAGAGTTCCCCTTTCTCTGCATCCCTGCCAACATCTGTCATTTCCTGACTTGTTAATTTTAGCCATTCTGACTGGTGTGAGGTGGTATCTCATTAAGGTTTTGATTTGGATTTCCCTGATACCGAGCGATATTGAGCACTTTTTCATGTGTCTGTTGGCCATTTGGATGTCTTCTTTGGAAAAATGTCTGTTCACATCTTCTACCCATTTCTTGATTGGATTATTTGTTCTTTGGGTGTTGAGTGTGATAAGTTCTTTATAGATTTTGGATACTAGCCCTTTATCTGATATGTCATTTGCAAATATCTTCTCCCATTCTGTCAGTTGTCTTTTGGTTTTGTTGACTGTTTCCTTTGCTTTGCAAAAGCTTTTTATCTTGATGAAGTCCCAATAGTTCATTTTTGCCCTTGCCTTTGGCGATGTTTCTAGGAAGAAGTTGCTGGGGCTGAGATCGAAGAGGTTGCTGCCTGTGTTCTACTTTTGGATTTTGATGGACTCCTGTCTCACATTGAGGTCTTTCAACCATTTGGAGTCTATTTTTGTGTGTGGTGTAAGGAAATGGTCCAGTTTCATTCTTCTGCATGTGGCTGTCCAATTTTCCCAACACCATTTGTTGAAGAGACTGTCTTTTTTCCATTGGACATTCTTTCCTGCTTTGTCAAAGATCAGTTGACCATAGAGTTGAGGGTCCATTTCTGGGCTCTCTATTCTGTTCCATTGATCTATGTGCCTGTTTTTGTGCCAGTACCATACTGTCTTGATGATGACAGCTTTGTAGTAGAGCTGGAAGTCCGGAATTGTGATGCCGCCAGCTTTGCTTTTCTTTTTCAACATTCCTCTGGCTATGCGGGGTCTTTTCTGGTTCCATACAAAGTTTAGGATTATTTGTTCCATTTCTTTGAAAAAAGTGGATGGTATTTTGATGGGGATTGCATTGAATGTGTAGATTGCTCTAGGTAGCATTGACATTTTCACAATATTTGTTCTTCCAATCCATGAGCATGGAACATTTTTCCATTTCTTTGGTTCTTCCTCAATTTCTTTCATGAGTATTTTATAGTTTTCTGAGTACAGATCCTTTGCCTCTTTGGTTAGATTTATTCCTAGGTACCTTATGGTTTGGGGTGCAATTTTAAATGGGATCGACTCCTTAATTTCTCTTTCTTCTGTCTTGTTGTTGGTGTATAGGAATGCCACTGACTTCTGTGCATTGATTTTATATCCTGCCACTTTACTGAATTCCTGTATGAGTTCTAGCAGTTTTGGGGTGGAGTCTTTGGGGTTTTCCACATAAAGTATCATATCATCTGCAAAGAGTGAGAGTTTGACTTCTTTGCCGATCTGGATGCCTTTTATTTCTTTTTGTTGTCTGATTGCTGTGGCTAGGACTTCTAATACTATGTTGAATAGCAGTGGTGATAGTGGACATCCCTGCCGCGTTCCTGACCTTAGGGGGAAAGCTCTCAGTTTTTCCCCATTGAGAATGATATTCGCTGTAGGTTTTTCATAGATGGCTTTTATGATATTGAGGTATGTACCCTCTATGCCTATACTCTGAAGAGTTTTGATCAAGAAAGGATGCTGTACTTTGTCAAATGCTTTTTCTGCATCTATTGAGTGGATCATATGATTCTTGTTCTTTCTTTTGTTAATGTATTGTATCACGTTGATTGATTTGCGGACGTTGAACCAACCTTGCAGCCCAGGGATAAATCCCACTTGGTCGTGGTGAATAATCCTTTTAATGTACTGTTGGATCCTATTGGCTAGTATTTTGGTGAGAATTTTTGCATCCATGTTCATCAGGGATATTGGTCTGTAATTCTCCTTTTTGATGGGGTCTTTGTCTGGTTTTGGGATCAAGGTAATGCTGGCCTCATAAAATGAGTTTGGAAGTTTTCCTTCCATTTCTATTTTTTGGAACAGTTTCAGAAGGATAGGTATTAATTCTTCTTGAAATGTTTGGTAGAATTCCCCTGGGAAGCCATCTGGCCCTGGGCTTTTGTGTTTTGGGAGATTTTTGATGACTGCTTCAATTTCCTTAGTGGTTATAGGTCTATTCAGGTTTTCTATTTCTTCCTGGTTCAGTTTTGGTAGTTGATACATCTCTAGGAATGCATCCATTTCTTCCAGGTTATCTAATTTGCTGGCATAGAGTTGCTCATAATATGTTCTTATAATTGTTTGTATTTCTTTGGTGTTGGTTGTGATGTCTCCTCTTTCATTCATGATTTTGTTGATTTGGGTCATTTCTTTTTTCTTTTTGATAAGTCTGGCCGGGGGTTTGTCAATCTTGTTAATTCTTTCAAAGAACCAGCTCCTAGTTTCGTTGATCTGTTCTACTGTTCTTTTAGTTTCTATTTCATTGATTTCTGCTCTGATCTTTATGATTTCTCTTCTCCTGCTGGGTTTAGGCTTTATTTGCTGTTCTTTCTCCAGCTCCTTTAGGTGTAGGGTTAGGTTGTGTACTTGAGACCTTTCTTGTTTCTTGAGAAAGGCTTGTATTGCTATATACTTTCCTCTTTGGACTGCCTTTGCTGCATCCCAAAGATTTTGAATAGATGTGTTTTCATTTTCATTGGTTTCCATGATTTTTTTTAATTCTTCTTTAATTTCCTGGTTGACCCATTCATTCTTTAGTAGGATGCTCTTTAGCCTCCATGTATTTGAGTTCTTTCCGACTTTCCTCTTGTGATTGAGTTCTAGTTTCAAAGCATTGTGGTCTGAAAATATGCAGGGGATGATCCCAATCTTCTGGTACCGGTTGAGACCTGATTTATGACCTAGGATGTGATCGATTCTGGAGAATGTTCCATGGGCACCAGAGAAGAATGTGTATTCCGTTGCTTTGGGATGGAATGTTCTGAATATGTCTGTGAAGTCCATTTGGTCCAGTGTGTCATTTAAAGTCTTTATTTCCTTGTTGATCTTTTGCCTAGACGATCTGTCCATTTCAGTGAGGGGGGTGTTAAAGTCCCCCACTATTATTGTATTGTTGTCGATGTGTTTCTTTGCTTTTGTTATTAATTGCCTTATATAATTGGCTGCTCCCATGTTAGGGGCATAGATATTTACAATTGTTAGATCTTCTTGTTGGATAGATCCTTTAAGTAGGATATAGTGTCCTTCCTCATCTCTTATTACAGTCTTTGGTTTAAAATCTAATTTGTCTGATATAAGGATTGCCACCCCAGCTTTCTTTTGGTGTCCATTAGCATGGTAAATGGTTTTCCACCCCCTCACTTTAAATCTGGGGGTGTCTTTGGTTCTAAAATGAGTCTCTTGCAGACAGCATATCGATGGGTCTTGTTTTTTAATCCAATCTGATAGCCTGTGTCTTTTGATTGGGGCATTTAGCCCATTTACATTCAGGGTAACTATTGAAAGATAGGAATTTAGTGCCATTGTTTTGCCTGTAAGGTGACTGTTACTGTATATTGTCTGTGTTCCTTTCTGGTCTATGTTGCTTTTAGGCTCTCTCTTTGCTTAGAGAACCCCTTTCAATATTTCTTGTAGGGCTGGTTTCGTGTTTGCACATTCCTTTAGTTTTTGTTTGTCCTGGAAGCTTTTTATCTCTCCTTCTATTTTCAGTGACAGCCTAGCTGGATATAGTATTCTTGGCTGCATATTTTTCTCATTTAGTGCTCTGAATATATCCTGCCAATCCTTTCTGGCCTGCCAGGTCTCTGTGGATAGGTCTGTTGCTAATCTAATGTTTCTACCATTGTAGGTTACAGATCTCTTATCCCGAGCTGCTTTCAGGATTTTCTCTTTGTCTCTGAGACTCGTAAGTTTTACTATTAGATGTCGGGGTGTTGACCTATTTTTATTGATTTTGAGAGGGGTTCTCTGTGCTTCCTGGATTTTGATGCCTGTTTCCTTCCCCAAATTAGGGAAGTTCTCTGCTATAATTTGCTCCATTATACCTTCTGCCCCTCTCTCTCTTTCTTCTTCTTCTGGGATCCCAATTATTCTAATGTTGTTTCGTCTTATGGTATCGTTTATCTCTCGAATTCTGCCCTCGTGATCCAGTAGTTGTTTATCTCTCTTTTTCTCAGCTTCTTTATTTTCCATCATTTGGTCTTCTATCTCAGTGATTCTTTCTTCTGCCTCATTTATCCTAGCAGTTAGCGCCCCCATATTTGATTGCACCTCATTAATAGCCTTTTTGATTTCTACTTGGTTAGGTTTTAGTTCTTTTACTTCTCCAGAAAGTGTTTCTCTAATAACTTCCATGCTTTTTTCAAACCCAGCTAGTATCTTTAAAGTGATGAATCTGAACTCTAGATCTGACACTGTACTAATGTCCGTATTGAGTAGGTCCCTGGCAGTCGGTACTACCTCTTGTTCTTTTTGTTGAGGTGATTTTTTCCGTCTTGTCATTTTGTGCAGAGGAGAATAGATTAATGAGAGAACAAAATGCTAACAGGGTAACAACGTCCCCAGAAAATATACTCTAAACAAATCAGAAAAGACCTGAAGCAGTGGGAAAAGAAAGGGAAAGAGAAACAAAAGAAAAAGAAAAAAGAAGAAAAAGAAAAAGATAAAGATAAAAACAAACAGAAATAGAACAACAACAACAAAAAAACAGAATGTGATCAAATATGATCAGGCTGGTATATAGATCAGTGCCACACACTAGATTTTGGGTGTATTTTGCTCTGTTAGAAGAAAGTGCCTCCCAAAATTTTAAAGAAAGAAAAACTTATATATGTACAAAAATAAGGGTTGATATGATGAAGGGATGGAATATGACTGTAAAGATGGAAATTATAAAAAATTTTATAAAAGGAATTGATAAGAAGTTGTTTGAAAAAAGAAAGAAGAGGATTTAAAAAAAAAGAAAAAAAAAGGGAGAGAATGTGATCAGGCAGGGGAGTAGAAAAGAAACCATACACTAGAGATTTAGGGTATATTTTGATCTGTTAGAAGAAACTATCTCAAAATTTTAAAGAGATAACAACTCATATATATATGCCAAAAATACAGGTAACTGCTATGAAGGGATAGAATATGACTCTAAAAATGAAAAATAAAAATTTTTTTTTTTTTAAAGATTTTATTTATTCATTTGAGACACAGAGATACAGAGAGAGCATGAGCAGGGAGAGAGGTAGAGGGAGAAGGAGAAGCAGGCTCCCCGCTGAGCCAGGAGCCCGATGTGGGGCTCGATCCCAGGACCCTGGGATCATGACCTGAGCCGAAGGCAGACGCTTAACCATCTGAGCCACCCAGGCGCCCTTTTTAAAAAAGGGATTGATAAGATGTTGGTTGAAAAAGGGAAAAGAAAAATTCAAAAAAAGAAAAAAAAGACAATTAAAAAAAATTAACTTTGAAAGACTAAGGAATCATGGTAAAAAAGCCATGGATTCTATGTGCATTATTCCCCTAGCGCTGGAGTTCTGCCGTTCTCATTGATCGGTAAACTTGGTCTTGGCTGGCTGTTCTCGCTGACCTTCTGGGGGAGGGGCCTGTTGCCCTGGTTCCCAAATGTCTTTGCCGGAGGCGGAATTGCCCCGCCCTTGCCGGTCCGGGCTAAGTCATCTGCTCGGGTTTGCTCTCCGGAGCTTTTGTTCCCTGCAAGCTTTCCGTACAGCTTTGGAGGCGGAGAGTGAAAATGGCGGCCTCCCAGTCTCCGCCCCGGCGGAGCCGAGAACTCGGGGTCCCGCTCCTCAGCGAGCCCCCAGAGAAAAGCCGTCAGTCACTCCCGTCTCCCCGGTCTCCGGCCGCACTCCGCGCTCACCCGGCCTGTGACCGCGCCTTTCTATCTGGCACCCGACCCCGGGTGGAGTCTCCAAACCCAGCAGATCCCCGCGGTGCGCTCCCGCCGCTCCTCCCGGGGGAAGAAGGTGAGTCTCCCCGGATCTGCCGCTTGTTGGGTCCCCGCTGGAGGAGCAGTGGCCCGACTGTGCCGCGGATCACGGTCTATGACAACCCCGAGCTGAGAGCCCGCGCCTGGGCTCCGTCTCTGCAGCCGGCTTCCCTGCTCCGATACCCGGGAGCTCTGCCGCACTCAGGCACCCCCGGTCTTTCTGTGACCCCGAGGGTCCTGAGACCACACTGTCCCACGAGGGTTCCACCCCCCGCTTAGCCACCAGAGTGACGTCCCTCAGCGGAGCAGACTCTAAAAGTCCCGATTTTGTGCTCCGTGGCTCTATCACTTGCCAGAAGCGGCCGACGGAGGCCCCTCCCCCGCCGTCTATGCTCCCGAATATCGCCTCGGATTCACTTCTCCGCACGTCCTACCTTCCAGAAAGTGGTCGCTTTTCTGTTCAGAGAGTTGTTGCTCTTCTTTTCTTCGATCTCCTGTTGAGTTTGTAGGTGTTCAGATTGGTTTGATCCCTATCCAGCTGAATTCCTGAGAGGAGACGAAATCCAGGTCTCCTACTCCTCCGCCATCTTGCTCTGTCCTCCTGTAAGATACATTTAAAAAATTTTCAACTCTCCAACTTTTTTTACACAGTCCACAAATGTTGATAATACGTAAACAAAAGAAGCTTTATAAAATATCCATGGAACCTGACCATTGTATGACTTGCTCATTTAGATGTATTTCCCTTCTATCAGCTTTATCTTTATATCAGCCTCATGAGAAAGGCAGGTGATGAATTGCTTATACTCATCTACAAAAAGACGAATGCAGAGACCACCGAAGGATCTACACAGACATGTCAGAAGAGGACTCATCAAGAGGGAACAGCGCAGCTGAGGACTAGAGATCTGAAGCAATGTGATTTATTCCGAGAATAGACAGGTGTTGTTGGCACATGGGCAAAATGGTGGAAATAGCAGAAAGTTATGTGCACACTAAAACCTGGAAAGAACTAGAGAAATAAGTTGGGACCAGAGGTTGAACCCACTCTACCAGTTCAGGAACCTAGAAGTGCGTCTTCATGAGAACACGGAGCACCTGCCAGGATTTTACCTGACTGGCTTGTGTCTCAGATGGATATAATAGGCAGTATATGGTCTCTGCAAAGAGCCGTTCCTCTCTATTCCCGAATCTGGAATCCCGGTGATGGCTTTCCACAGGTACAGCAGCATGGCAGAAAGGAAAACTCAAGTCCAGATGGCGCACACATTGGTAAGAAAGATACAGCCAGGAACGCCTGGGTGGCTCAGTCGTTGGGTGCCTGCCTTTGGCTCGGGTCATGATTCCAGGGTCCTGGGATGGAGCCTCACATCCATCTCCTTGCTCAGCGGGGAGCCTGCTTCTTCCTCTACCCCTCCCCCTGCTTGTTCTCTCTCTCTCTCTCTCTTTCTCTCTGTCAAATACATAAATACCATCTTTAAAAAAATAATAAAATAAAATAAATTTTTAAAAAAGAAAGATACAGCCAGACACTAACGTCCTCCACCATTGTAGGATAATTCTCTACCTGCCGGAGGATACACCTTGATATGGAAGAGCAGAGGGGAATTAGAGAGAGTGGAGTGGCCAGGGCCCGTCACTTCGTGGGCGCCCACGGGAATGCGTGTCTGCCACCGCTCAACTGCTCTTAGGTGCGCGAGTCATAAGAAGCAGAAATGAGGTCAACAGGGAAGACAGATGCCCATTCAGTTCAGCAAACTTCCTCATCAAAACCAGTTTTAAGACCAACAGCCCAGAATCTTAGGGCAGGAAGTTTTTAGTCTGAACACAACTGAGCCAATGTGAACTGTGTGCTCACCTCGTAGGAGATGCTGACAACACTCCCAAATCAGTAAAGCCATTGTGGTCAATTAGCATATTTTTCCATGTATGTGTTCCATATAAAAATAAGCACACATATCTTTGTTTGTTTGTTTGTTTGTTTAAAGATTTTATTTATTTATTCATGAGAGACAGAGAGAGAGAGAGAGAGAGAGAGAGAGAGGCAGAGGGAGAAGCAGGCTCCCAAGGAGCAGGGAGCCCGATGCGGGACTCGATCCCAGGACCCTGAGATCATGACCTGAGCCGAAGGCAGGCGCTTAACCATCTGAGCCACCCAGGCGCCCAGCACACATATCTTTATTCAAAACATTAGTGTCCTTAACTGTCCTTAGAGGCAACGTGCCATTAATTTTACTAAACACTGGATGTCACTGTTGCAGTTTTATAATAAAAACATAATTTATGGAAAGAAGAAGAGTTTCCTAATCAATATTCTCAAAATAGCTAGAGAAATTAATTCATATTTTATATTTTTCATTAAAAAGAGATGTATGCCCTTCAAGAAGTCTGGTGGCTTTGCAGGACTGACTGTTTTTAAAGATCAAACCAATGCATGCCACATTCTCTGGGCATGTCTCTAAATTATGTGGACATAAGTCAGTTCTGAAGTCCCCTATTTGGAAGTAAGAAGCCCATAGGACTACACAGAGCGCGTGGTGAAGGGCACGTTGCTTTCTGTGAAATCTGAGATGCTCTTTTCCTGGGTGTGCACAAGTTAACTCTTCCTGTAATCATAATCTACACATAAAATTACAAGGTGGTGTTGCCTCCTGTATTTCTGTAATGAAGGATGTGAGCTAATTGCCTGTCACTTCATCCCAGCTGAGAAAATAAGTTTATGTCACATTGTTATAGTGACAGAAACCAAGCCAACCGAGCCATGCCGGACTCGGATTGCTTTCTCAGACTTGGATTGCTTTCTCAGATTCGGAAATTGACGTTGCTGCAGAGATTTCTCGTGAAGAATCCAACTATCAGAATGTGTCAGCATCCCATATTATTTGCTGTATTTGTTAATTGGCTTTCACACAGCAGAGCACATCGCTGATGTGTCCTGTGATAATCTGATGGTAGCTGGGTGATAGACACCTCAATCTCTTAAATACGGTTTCCATGAAAAGCAATTCTCTAACTCAATTTAGTGAAAACAGTCCAGGTTAGCAAGCCACGTCCACGCAATTGGCATTTTGATAAGTGTAAGTTTTATCAACAATTATTAAAAAAACTACCAGTTTTTAATAGTATAATGCCTCGGTATACATTTAATTAAAACAACAATGAATTACATGAATGACTGACAATTTAGAAAACATTTCAGTTTCTTGGTATCTGAGGTTCATACCAGCATCAGCTATTGTAATGGAGAGACACAAGCCTTCATGTTCCACTGACTTCCCACTCTCCTCAAGCAGCAAATACTTGGTACCAACTGTGTACAGAAGACAGAGTCCCTCAGCAGTCATTTGCTACCAAGGAAGTCAGAAGGCATGCAGGCACGGCTCTGGTGCAAAGCTCTTCATTGGTAAGAAGGACATTTAAGACCAAATTTCTCTAAATATTTTAAAGCAAAACATTTCCATTTTTAAAGGTGAAGTTGAGTTAGTCTTCAAAAAAGTGTCTTTGATCCCACCTTTGATGGATAAGAGACCTTCAAAAAACAGTAAAAAAATACAGTGTGAGTGAACACAGAGGGTCAAGGAAGGATGGGTTGTGTAGGGCTTTGGAGGAGGTTTTTTCTCTGGTTTATAGGATGGGTAGGAACATGCTGAAGGTCGTAGAAAGAGGTGTGCCTGGCTGGCTCAGTCAGTAGAGCATGAACTCTTGATCACTGGGTCCTGAGTTCAAGCCCCATGCTGCATGTAGAGTTGGCAATTAAAAAAAAAAAAAATGTAAGGAGATAGTGGAAGCATCCTGTGTAACAACAGGTGGAGGGCTGGGCAATCCTTGGATGGTTTATTTCTTTAAATCATTATTGTTTTTAATTTCATAATTCTCTGACCATAGGCAGATAAGAGAACAGGAAATATTTGTAGCATTAATATCCATGAATGGCTAAAGACATACCTTTCCTTTTCTAGAAGTGAATCATACATTTTTCTTGCCCAAATTTGGAAATAATTCTTCCCTGATATCTGATAAAAATAAGATGATAATTGATATGTGGTGACAATTGACTGAGATGCTTAGTGCTTTATTGTCAGCAATAACTAATTATTAAGTACCTGCTGACTACATCAGCCTGCAAAAGTTAATCACAGTAAAGAGGCAATGATTTCATTTGGACTCACAAATAAGAAGAAAATTGAAAAAAAAAAACTAGAGTTTAAAAAATGTTTCTACCTGTGATAAATAATCCCCACAAGTCCCTCCATCGAGGAAAATAGAATTCAGCTATAAAACTGTTACTTTCCTAAAACCAACACAGACAACATCTTTAAAAAAAAAAAAAATAATGGGTTTGCACTTCAAATAATGCAAAAGCTGTAGTCCTATTAAAATTTGATGAGTTTTCTTTCATAATAAATGGATATCCTTCACAATATGGAAAGTACTAATTGTTGAGAGAATAAAGTACTTCTAATTAAATGGAAGTATTTTACATCTGTGAGTATGTAAATGAATCATGCATATTGCATTGAGGATGGCTTGAGTGCCCATTATACTAGGTTGAGCTGTAAAATTATCATTTTAAAATATTAATTTATTTTAATAAATTCTTAAAATTTCCACATTCAGATGTAAAAAGTCTGTCTGTTTTTGTTTTAACCAGTTCTATATTTTAAGTACCTAAGATAATGAAGGACTCTGTGCCTATGAAGGGAAATGAAATTTCATTGTTACTTCTTACAAAGTGTTTATTTTAGCGGATTTTCATGAATAAACATTTATTGTGATGCAAAAGTTGAATGAATGAAATAAATCCCCATTTAGTCATAATAATCTTTATAGCAAATTGCTTTCCAGTCCCCAAACTATTTTATTAGAACCAGTGTAAAATTTCAAAATTAACCTTTTTCTGAGTTTATTTTTACTTTCATTTTATACCTCGCTGGCTGTTGAAAATGTTAATGAGAAATAAAATTAAATGAGAGATTAAACGGGGAGAGGAAAACAACAGAATTTATAGGTAATATGCAAAACAATTCATTCACTTTTTAAATAATTGATGTTAAATTAGCTGAAAAGTCCAGAATTTGATCAATTGAGACAGTTTCTCCTGTTCAGTCCTCCTTTTGCTGAATCATTACCCAATAAGTTTTAAAATGTTTTGAGAATTTTCAAGTGCACAAAAAATATTAGATATGCATTATTATCAAGATTTTACCATATCTAATCCCTTTTTGCTTATTTTTTGCAGTTTTTAAAGCAAATTCCAGACACTGAGCCATGTCACTCCCACACACTCCTACATACAAAATTTATAAGAAATTAGGGACATTCTCATTTATAACCAAAATGCTATTGCCATACCTAACGAAAAATAATAGTTCATTAGAATCTAATTTTTCTGAATCTTGAATCAGTATCCAAACAAGAACCGCATATTGTGTTCGAGTCTCTGGAACATTTTTAACGTAGAATGTACGCCCACATGTGACACCAGTATTTCATGCCTTCACTGTGGATAACATCCGGTCCCTTGTGGTTTAGAATATCCCTCATTCTAACAAAACAAACCAGCAAAGGGGGAAAAAACGAGAGAAAAAGTAAGAGAGAGAGGGAGGGAGAGGGAGAGACAAACCAAGAAACAGACCCTTAACTACACAGAACACACTGATGGTGACCAGAGGGGAGGTGGGCGGGGGATGGGGGGAGCAGGTGATTGGGATGAAGCAGTGCACCTGTCATGATGAGCACAGGCTGATGTATAGAAGTGCTGAATCACTGTATTGTGCACCTGACACTAACATAACACTGTTATGAATATCCCTCCTTCTAGTGACTTTCTGCTGCTATTTTTTTTAAATTGGTTCTTTATCACTGTATTCCCCAGACCAGAAGTCAACTCTTGAAAGGCTTGATTCGGTGTCATGGCTGGTGCTCTCTCCAACTGTAGTAGGACAGAGATACCTACTGCCTGAGTGGCCCATTTTTAGAGATAGCAAGTTTGATCCATTGATGGAGGCCTTGGTGGCAGTCTCTCAGTTGTGAAGTTGTAGGTTACAGGGTTCACCATCAGAAGAGCCAAAGAGAGAAAAGGTGACTGCTGGTGACCGCTAAGGAGTGTGCATGTGGAAGGGGACCAGGGACCCCGACAGACCTGTGTGCATTTCATTTGTAACCGCTATACTGCTTGCCCTTTGTCACCATGTGTATGTCCTAATTAAAAGAATGGAATATCTTCAACTGAAGTGTATCTTTTTCTCCCCATTGGGTGTCTCTGCCTTGTTCTTGCCGAACCACATGCAAACCAAAACAGAATGCAAACACCTGCTTCCGTACTCAAAACTGATTTTTTTAAGTGCAGCTCATGTTTTCATTAATAAAACACAGCTATATTTACCTCGTTCTTTCTCATTAGAAATCAGAAAATAAGTGCATGACACAGCGCTTGTTTTAGGAATGTGAGAGCTATTGGGATGTCTGTTATAAAAGTCTTACCCTGGAGTTTGGTTTTTCATCTCTACAAACTGGCAGAATGTTGCATAGACACTGATCCGCTTTGAGTATGAAATGTTGAAGTGCCTACTGCTCGACAAATATAAATTATTTTTTTTCTGTTCGCGCCGAGTGACTATGTCTGGCTAAGCTTGTCAAGGGAATCTAGAGATCTGTCAAATTAAACTATGATTTCTTCTGCCAACACTCATGTAATTCACATTCCATAAATAACAGTATTCAAAAGCACCTGTTTTTCCTGACACCACGTCATTTACAGGACCTTCAGTTGTCCCCCCCTCCCTTGTCTAGGGACACTCCCAATCTCATTTCATAATGTACAGAAGAGAAAGAGAGAAGTTTCTACAGGAGTTGGTGCTACCTATGGTCTAGTGGGATATGGATACAGAATAAAGCCTTTTCCCATGGGGAGGGGCCAAAAGACCTACCTTCATTCCATTTTACAAATCTCTTTCAAATGGATATTAGCCCCCAGAAATAAAAATTACTCTATTCACTCTGCTCTCAGCCCAGAGGCTGTTGCCCCTTCACCTAGGAAATGGCCAGGAAGTTGCTAGTTCCACAATGGCTCCAAAATCCAAAAAGGGTACATTTTGGATTGCTCTGATCCTGTTTGTCTTGAAAATGATGCACATCCCAGATGGTTTAGAACTACCTCGAATGGAACAAGGACACAGTAAAGGATGCGTGAATGGCCAAGAGGAGATAAAGCAAAAGAATCTATCATACGTAGGATTATTCTATGTCATGCTCTTTTTTTTAAAATTATTTTTTGGATTTTGAAATAAAGGCAAGCAAACAAGCAAGAACATGCTACTAACACCAAATCTCAAATTCTACCACCGTATTTTGCCATGTAAGTCAACAAGAGCACTAGTGTTATCATGAAAAGTCTAAACTGAACTAAGCATCAGATTTTTAACACCACAACACACGCTTTTGTTTCAACAAGGTCTAATGCAATTTCTAAGCATTTTGGCTTTCCATAGGAAAGAATAGAAGGAGTTCAGTCTTGCTCCTCCTATTGCCCTGCTCTGTGACCCAAAATGAGGCAAATTCCTTAGCAATCTAATGATTACTTTGCTCACCTATGAATCAGGGATCATCATTGTCTATCCTTTATGATACTTCATGTGGTATTAAATTACCCAAGCCATGGAAAGTTTTCAGAAGATACTGAATACTCAAATTATGATTGCCAGCAGAATCTTGTCAAGGAAGTGGCATTCGAAGACGTGTGAGGATTTTGAAAGCAGTCCTGTGTAGAAAGCAGTATGAAGCATCATATTAATTTATATGCTTGGCTTTATACTTGAAAAACATGCGTCCTTGAAAAGAAAAGTTGCAGCTTGCAATCAGTAATGAGCTGTCTGACTTGGAACAACTTTCTCGGAGTCATGTACCAATAAATAGCTTTTCTCCTCTTGTTATATGTATCGATGCAAAATGCCTGTAATCCCAGCTCCAACAGGATAATTGATTTAAAAACCACCACTAACCATGTACCACAGTGACCACCATGTGGTCATCATTCTAAACGATTTTTTGCTATTTGTTGCATTTTTTAAATAAGCTTGCAATACATTTATTTGTCAATCATAGAGCGATACAGCTGGAAAAAAATAAGGAAAACCATGGTTCTAATGGGGCATGGGTCCTATCGTGTGCGGGACTTCACCTGTACATCTAACCCACGTGACCATGTTGTCACATCAAAGGCTGAACGATACCAGAGTCCTGCTCGTTGCATTCTTCATGCACTGGCATATTCCAGAGATTTCGAAAATAGGATGCACTGTGTTTGGGCACCTTTTTTTTTTTCCCCCGTAGGGATAATAAAAAGATTTTGTTGGCTCTGCTGATAGGACAAAGCTAGGTTCCCTAAGACTCTAAGGATGGGAGCCAGGGCAAGTTGGGAGGATATTGTGGAAGGAGAATTGGAGTGCTCCTCAGTTGATGGGGGCAGGAGGGAGGGATGTTTGGGGTTGCCCGGCGGGGGAGAGCCTGGCCCAGGCTGGGGTGGGGGGAAGGCTGTGGAGTGTAGGGGCACTGAGTAGGAACTGTCCCCCGAGAGCAGGCAGGAGGGCCCTGCAGAGGAGGGCAGCCTGTCCCTCCCGAGTCCCAGGCAGGGGCAGAGGTGCTGGAAGGCAGAGCTCAGGACCAGAAGGCGCAGCTGAAATGAGGCTGAAATGAGCGGGTCTGCAGGTCACTGTCGCCCAGCCCCAGTCACAAAGGCTGACAACGTCCCACTGAAGCTGGGGGAACCATTGTTGTAGCTGTCTGCCTCCATGAGAGAGGCCTGGGGAGATTTTTATGAGGAGGGATGAAGAAATTTTCCTGAATGAAGCATTTAATCTTTTCTTGTGACTACAACACCTTATCCTCCACTTTCTGAACCATTTATTTAATATATATACAAATATCTAAATTTAACTGGCATTAGTTTCAGGGGACCTCATACTTACTCAGAAAGCTAACATGGAAATGTTCTGATTGCAAAAATAAAGAAAAACCACCTGTGAAGGCCATCCCACGGCACACTGGCGTTAACTTTCTGAAAAGTCATCCCCTTCTTGCTTTACTATTTGACTTTTACTCAACCTTATGTTGTGTGGGGCCCTCTGTCATGATGCAGGCAATTCAAGAAAACAATTAAAAAAAAAGACTATTTTAATAATAAAAAAAAGAATAGAAAGAGAAAAAAATAAAAGGGCTATTTTTTAAAAGCTAAAAATATAGTAAGCGTTGAAGTGATTCGGTTTCGTTCTAAGAAGGTCAAGATAAGTGATTGGAAGGTGATAGAACATAGGCAGGTTGATTGGTCAGGACCGGACCTCGTGTGACCCCGTTCCTGACAATCCCATCACACGTTGGGGAGTGAGTGCAACACCCAGAGGAGAGGTAGCTAACCTCAGCCCCAGAGGAGAGGTAGCTAACCTCAGCCCCAGAGGAGAGGTAGCTAACCTCAGCCCTATCCCTGACTTGCAGAAACCTCTGCCTGGTCTTGATAACGTTCTGCTTCCTGTCCCTTCTTTCTCAGAGCTCTTCGGAAACGTAGCCTGAGACTCAGCAGGGAAGAGAAAATTCTCCCGCGCTTGGTCATTCCCAACTTTGTGAGTTCAAATGGGGAATTACTCCGTAGGAGAAATCTAGTGAGAAGTCAAGTGACTTGGAACAACTTTCTCGGAGTCATGTACCAACAAATAGCTTTTCTCCTCTTGTTATATGTATCAATGCAAAATGCCTGTAATCCCAGCTCCAACCTTGATAAACCAAGGTGAGAAGAGCCGGCCTTTGCAACATGTTTGAGAAGGAAGCCCTCACAAGCCACCTTGTTGCCCAGGAGAGAGGGACCTCATGCTACCCGCGGGCTGATCCTGCACGGCCAACTCCGCCGTTAACCTCCTGTTTCCTCCCACATCTGCAAAATGAGGGGACGTGACAACCACTTCCCTGGGTTGGGGAGATTATATCCTGTGAGGTGCTTCATAAATGAGAACTTCCCATTATAATGGGCCCCAAGCCCAGCTGTGAGAACCACGTCACAGGGTAACCCACTGGGCTATCCCACGGTCACCTCAACGTGAGTTGTAGGACAGGAGCTCAGATAATTCTGAGAGTCTCACCTTGTTAGAGAGAAGCATCTAGAACATGAACTCTCCTCAGGTCAACCTCAGTGGCTAGGCTGCCAGTGTCCAAAACCATCATAAACAAAAGAAAACTTGGCAGTAGTGAACGGAGAAGAAAGTGGTGACCTCCAGCCGACTCGCAGACGTACTGGGATGGGTCATAATTCTGAAGAGATAGTGGCAAAATCATCTGATTTAGAACAATGTGGAGCAGGATTCTGAGGGCAAGCTTTTCACTGCAGTATTTTGATAGTTTGGTTTTAAACCAAATATTCTTATTAGAATTTTGACGCTTTGGCTCCAAATGGCATTTGTTTTCATGTGTTTGAAATATCTAATCATACACGCTTTCGTCAAGATTACATTAGATGATTCTATTTGTTGCAAGAAAAACTTAGGGAAATATCAGTCAGAATGGAAAAAGATAGAAAACAGTTTTTTTTTTTTTTTTTTTTTTTGTTAGTTGTTTATTTATCAAGACAAACTATTCCATAACCCAATATTCGTGTTTCATAGTTCAGGAACACAGGTCAGTGACAGACTTCAATGGAACAAAACCCAAAGAAATTCTTTACATTCCAAAATCACTTTGCACTCTGAAAGATACCAGCCTTCTTCATCTCCTCAAAATCTTTCATGGAATCATAATTTATGTAGAAATCTGCATATGCCTTCTTTCTTGGTTCAGCCACAGCAAACTTATAGAAAGCTGCAACCCCCAGGGATACAGCGAACGCTCCAACAATATGAAATCGCAGACGCTTGGCCAGAAGGCCTCGCATCTGAGGTTTCGCCAAAGCACTGGAAGTCATGGTAGTTATTCTCCTCAACACCAACCTCAAACCTAACGACCTCCCTAACCGATACAGAAATGGACCTAGAAAACAGTTTTTAAAGACACTGGGGAGGCAAAATGGACCTGATCAGTCCGTGTCTATTTCATGTAGAAAATCGAGTTATAATTCTAAATGATCCTTTCAGGATGCACAATGATCAGAGTGGAATAGGATTTCGGGAGGTGCTAGCTTTTTAAAATAATCCCATTTTCTGGGCCCCTGGTGCATGTAAATCTCATTCCTGTTAGGGCAGAGTATCTCCTTTAGATCCGAGAGTTTAACCATTTGTGATGTTTCTGTGCTAGAACAAAAGTCCCCGATAGTGGGTATCACAACCACTCTGTGAGGACAAGCTAGCTTTGCATTTCACAAAAGCAGCATCAGAGAAGGAAAGTCCCTCTCCTCATTAAAAATATTGGTAGTTTATAGGCAGGTCACTGTGCTAACTGTTCAGCATGAATTGTTTGGTCAGGGCGGAGACACAGGCTTCCCTGTCCAGGTCAGACAGCAGGATACCTCAGTGTTACCTTCTGCTTCTGTTGCAGTCTGGTGAGGAGGCTCGCTCCGTGGTTTCTGGGCAGTGGCTAGAGCGCATCCCTCCTGTACCGATTCAGTAAACCCCGCTCAGACTCCCTCCTTGCCTGGAAGGTTCCAATAGAGAGCTGAACTGAGAGGAACAGATTCGAATATGTGCACGCATCATTCTCTAAACTCTGAGTGGAGGCAGCCACTTGCCTGAATATTATTTGAACTAGTTTAACAAAGTAAATAAAATGAAAATAGGAGGTAAAATGCTTCCCTCAAATATTACTTGCCCCAACTACCCAAATTACCACTGGGACCTTTCAGATAAATGTGAAACCTAACGATTCACACAGACCAGGTGGAATTAGGTAGGTGTATGGTCCTCCTGTCGACCCATCACAGAAATATATATGCTTACTGTCTCAGTAAAACATTATTTCTTCTTTTGTATTATAACAAGGTTACTGTGTCAATGGAAACCTAGAATTTATTTTTTTTTTCAAATTGATTTATTTTAACCTTCCTAATTTGAATGGAGACTGTAAAATAAAGCTTTAGAAGACCTGCAAATAGATGGATGGTTTTGGGGAAAAAAGAAGGAAAGAAAGATAATTTGAAAATGCACTGAGATTCTTAGGTGGAAAGAATCATGGCAGCCCGGTTTGAGTTTCCTGTTTGATTGAGGGACTGATGTGAAGAACAGATGTTTTGAGTCAAGACTGGTATGCTGACCACAGGAGGCTGCTGACGGCAGTGTGGGCAGGTGGGTAGTCCAGGGGGGGAGAGCCAGATGCAGGGGTGGGGTGGGGAGCACAGTTCCCCGTGCAGGCCAGTCCCACTGTCCATAATTCTGGGCTGTGAGTCATGCTGACAGTTACTATGTGGTTAGCTCCAAGTGTTTCCCAAACACCTGCAGGAGACATGGTTTTCTGACATGTTGCCCGTGACTTCACAAGGAACACAGCATTGTCCAGATTAGCACCTACATAGGGCTCCAGAAGAAAGACAGGACACAAAGGGAGATGAATAAGGGGACACACCTATGGGGGCAGAAGGCCTGGAGTGAGGAGAAGGCCCATCTGATAGGCTGCATTTATAGTGAGACTCCCTGTGTCTGCTCAGAGGACAAGGTGGGTACGCTCAGTGGTTGGAATCAGAGGTGCACTGAGCTGATTGTTCAAGTAAAGCCAAGGCATGGAAAGAGTTAACCAGGGAGGAGAGAAATTAAATTAATAGCTGCACGATGACAGACATCAAATAGAGAGTCATAAAGGGTTTGAAGGCAGTTGATGGAGAGGGCTGGTAAGGTCTGAGTGAGCTCTCGCTGTGTGGACGGAAAACACGCCTGGAGAATTTCAGTGCATTCCTGGTTCAGTGGTGGGAACAGCGCTCACCGAGATTTGAAAAACAAATGACAGATGATGGAGAGGCAGATTCTAGCATAATCCTGTTTTCAAATGACAGTGTGTAAATCGGTCTGTGTATTGTCTAGGAAATGTAGTTAATTGCTCTCTCCCTAGAGGCAATTCTAGTGGCCCTGAATTGTCAGTTCGATGCTTTTTACTCCCTCTCTTTGAACCATGCAGAGCAATATTTTCAGATAAATAGATGCTGTTTATTAATTCCTAGGCATGTTGTCTCTAAATAGGCTACCCCACGTTCCTACTTTAAATGATCTGTGACTTGTAGGTCACATGTGAGTATGAGATTCTCCTTCCTAGAGAAACGTACAGGCTACAAAACCCCTAATTTCTTTGGAGCCACAGAGACTTGTCTTATCTCAATTGGATGCAGAAGTAAACAGCAGGAAAAACAAAACAAGAACTTCTGAAAAGAAATAAATTTAAAGCACAAAACATTCTATTACCCAAATGAGACAACTTTTAGCTCTCCCATTTGTTATGTGAAATTTCTTTCCTGCACTCCAGTATGGTAACCCAATATGAGCAAATTCAATTTGGGTGATTAATGAGTATCAGCTGAAGGGGTAAGCCCCATTCATGGAAGGATTTCAGGGAAATCCACAGGAAGGTTTCTTTCTGTCAAATGTTCAGAAGCTCTAGATACTTTTCCTTAACTTAGTTCCCATCCTCCGATTTGTTTGGGCAGCAGGAACTGGGGCGGACACGTGGATACAGGATCGACCAAGGCTAGGGAGACCCGAGGGTGACTTAGGGCCAGTGTAGACGCCAAAGGGGACAAAAGAATTATACTTTGTCGAACATAACAACTAGTCACCGTAATAGGATTTTTATTTATCTAAACTTACGCCTTTCAACAGTCCATAGATTTGGGCAACACTTCCCCATGTTATAGGGGTTCACAGTGCTCAGGGTTGAAATATAAACGTTCCAAAAGCTCATGCTTTCTCTTCCCTAACCTGCACTGGTGCAGTCTGTAAGGGGGAAACCCTAGCCCAGCACGGGTCCACGGGGAAAGGCCAGCTACCCCAGGCCTGCTCTGTGTGTAGGAACCCATTGAAGGAATACCTCCCCTAGACAGGGGCTGGGGCGTCCCTTAGGGGGAGCAGGTATTTAACTTGAAACCTAAAAGGTGGGAAGTTTTATAAGAAACGTTGGAGAAATGGGTGGGAAAAGAGGAAGTGAAATTGTTTTGAATTGGGGGACTATATTAGGCACCAATTTACAAGTAAGATATGAAGTCCTATGGAAAGAATTTAAGAAGTCAAATGTTTTCAAAATGAATAGTGTCGTGAAAATGAACTTCTCTTATCTAATCCAAGCTGAGGAAGCATGAAATGCTCTTAGGCAAGTGGACTGGCACTTAATCATCTTTGCTTTTTTTTTTTTTTTAATTTTTTTTTTTTTTAATTCATTTGAGAGAGAGAGAGAGAGAGAGAGAGAGCGCAAGAGGGGGTAGGGTTAGAGGGAGAAGCAGACTCCCCGCTGAGCAGGGAGCCCGATGTGGGACTCGATCCCGGGACTCCGGGATCATGACCTGAGCCGAAGGCAGTCGCTTAACCAACTGAGCCACCCAGGCGCCCAATCATCTTTGCTTTTTAATGTAACTTTAGGCAAGTCACTTAACCTCTTCATGCCTGCTTTTCCTGACCAGTAAAATGGTAATAGAGATGATAAAATTGGGTTAATAGTAGATAACTAGAACATCATATTGACATTGAATGTGATGGCATGTGAAAACATTTGCAAGGTATTCTCAAATATGAATTGCTTCCCGTTGATCATCTTTCTGGTGGCAGGACACTGTAGAAATGGGAAAGAATTGAAAACCCTAATCTTTGATCTATGGAGACTGCAGGGCAGAAAAAGGAGGCAATGGATGTTTACAATAAGAAGAGAAGTGAAACCATGTAACATGACCTAGAAAAGCTCTCTAAAAAGGTCTCAGGAGACATAGCAGGATTTTAGACACATGAAGTTATCTTCAGAGCATTGGTGTTATAATTTGTGGGAAGGTCTAAGTAGCAAGAGGCATTGTGAGTTTCATCAGGGTTATGCTGTTGTCATTCTTCAGAGTCCAGAGTTCTGCAAGGATTGGTCTCATTTCACAAGATGTATTTCAATAGCAAGGAAAACATGATTTGTTTCTCTCTTTACATTACAATGAAATTCCATTCTTTACTTAAATATATTCTATGTCAATGCTTTTTCTAGCTGCCTTCCTAAATGTTCTTTCAGTATTTGTAAGTTCAGTCCCATCTGCTAAAAACTACTATTTTCATGAAACACTATTATCATAAGTCAAACATTTTACATCCATTTCTTTTTTAACAATGTTATTTTGATGAAACATCATCATCCATAACATTATTTTAAAGGGAAATAAATCATTCTGGTTTTTTTTTTTTCTCCATTTTCAGCCTGAAGGAGTAGATAATTTCTTAAAGTTCCATGACAAAATCACATAAAAGAGTTGTCAGATGACCAAAAGTAAATGATAACGAAAAGTGATTTATTGGGTTTTTAGCTACTTTAAAACAGATGTTTTCCCCAATGGATTTGAAATACAAGGTGTCTGTGTTTTTTTTTTTTTTTTCCTTCAACCTAATCTGCTAAGTAGATATTTCAGGAAGATGTGTGAAACTGAAGAAAAATGTCTGTGCTGGAAATGCACATCTGGACGAGATCAGCAGATCGTAGGGAAAACCACAAGACTGGGGGGATCAGCAGGAGAGTGAGCGTGGCTGGAGGGAACAGGAAGCGTGGCATCCATCCTTGCTCTAATATGTGCTTATGGGTAACTGGGGTGCTTCCCTTCCCATTGCTATACAGTGCTCTGCGCTGTGAAAGTCTCCCCTTTAATTTATGCATTGCATTGTTGATAGACATTTTGATGTCTTCCAGTGTGGTTCGAATACAATGCTTCTATAAACATGCTTGCACACGTAACCTGGTGTGCACACATGTGTGGTTTCTATGCACACGTATGGTGCACACTTGCATTAGTTTCTCTAGGATATCTGTGCCCGAGGGAGATGCTGGTCACAGAACATGAATAACTTAATAATGTTTCTACAGTTATGAAACTCAAAAAGAGAGTATGACAACATAGAGTTATTTTCATTAAAGTTAAGGTAAATTTGGCAGCAAGATTAACGTAGGGCTCTTTTGGGTCTCCCTGTAGCCCGCTCAGTGTGAGCATTTGCATGTTACACTGGAAAAATAGAAATGTGTTTGCTTAAGGGACGTCGCCCCGGCTTTCATATTCCTTACTATATAGCATGCTTCCTATATTATTAAATGATATACTATATATAATGTTATCATACTATATATTGCCATATTACAAACGGAAGTCTTATGCATAGCAACCATGTGAAAGTTTCCCTAATTCTAATTTCTCAGATTTTCCACGCATGAAATCATATCACTAGACAATGACAATTTCATTCTTCCTTTCTAAGCTGTACATTTTGTTGTTGTATTTCTCTTGCTTTTCTGCACTGCCCAGAAACTGCAGTGTGGTTTTCAGGGGAAATGGTGATAGGGGCATTCTCGCCTCTCACAGCTTTCCAGCAAAATTATTTTGATGTTCACCATTGTGGTGCTGTCTGAGGTTTCAGAAGGTCCTCATTAGTATAACATGGAGATTATATCCCATTTGTCAACATTCAGCTAACAATATTTCTATAGTCAACAATATATTTTTGATTACTGGAATGTTCAGAAACATATTTTTGTAATTTCAAAACACATGGGATGTTTGTGGGATTTTTTGGTTGTTTCTTTTCTAGTTTATTTGCTGGTAATTAAGAGAATGCTTTTTTCCCTGTGCCTAAGTTAAATCTTATGTAGAAGTCCAGTTTAAAGAAAAATAGGTACAATTATGGAGAAGGAATTAAGTTTGTAAATTCTTAAAATATAAATGCTGAACTAGGAAATCAGAAGCTATGTCATTAATATCTTGGGTTGAGTTTTGTTTGTTTTTATTTTTTCTAGATGTTGGGCTTTATTTGTAGGTCACTCCCATGTCTCCGACATTCATAATTTGTATTTAGGGAAGTCAGTAACATCCACCAATGTGAGGAGCACCAGAAGAACTATTTCATGAAGATTGAAGATCATCCTAGGTTCAGTTGCTTTTATTTTAAAGTGAAATTTTTAGCTACATTGAACACAAACAACACAATGTGTTTACTCCCCCACAATTTTAATTCAAAAGGTTAATATGTCATAGAAATAAAGAGGGAAGAGAAATTTAAGATCTACTACAAATATACTCTATTAATTAGTTTTTAACCATTTTAAAACAAGAGTAAACTGTTAGATGAGTTTTGCCAAACTACTATAAATCTGGAAAGCTGTGTTTCCAAAAATAGTAGTTTTATTCTTTAGCTCATTTATTCTTATTTTCCTCTATTTTTGGTGATATATTGAGAATGCCATTTAATTATTTTAAAGAAATTAAGAGAGTTGTTCTCCTCACTGCAAGTTCTATAAGGACAAAGGAAGAAAAATCAGAAATACTTATCAACCTACAAGCAAGCTTAATAATGATATGGAACTGAAGTCATAAATGGATTAAAATTGGGACTAAAATCTAGCAAGATATACAATTCTATAAAATACACAGTTTCTAATGTACTTTCAAAAGCACTTAATAACAGAGTACACTCTATTTTCAAAGAATAATGTTTTCCCTGGGACCCAGTAAGCTATGATTTCCCAGGATGAGATACTGTCCCTTCCTCTGGAAAAAAATATTTATTATTTTCAGGCGAAAAGTAATAAAAAGTGTTTTCCCTGTGGCTGTTCATGCACTCTTCAAGCTATTTTGAAAACAGGGAAAGGAAAAATCAAAATGAGAATTCTAATGGACATACTTTCTAAAGCTTAAAATTCATGTTTCTTAAAATTCAACTTGGTCCATAATTTTTCAGTTATAAGACCATTTTGATCTAGTAATCTATGACTTAAGTGTTCAAGTGCCTTTATTTTATTAAGTCATCTCTCCACCCAAGGTGGAGCTTGCACTCAGGACTCCGAGATCGAGTCGCATGCTCCTTTGACCGAGCCAGCCAGGCGCCCCCGGTGCTTGAGTGTTTTAAATGTGCTGGTCTTTCAAACACAAGGAGTACAGCTAAGTCTTCGGGGAGACAGCCCCTCTTGCTCTTCCCCTTCTGACGTTGCCAGCAGGGACCCATGCTCCTCAGACTCTGGCCCCCTGTGGAAGGCATGATGTTGAGTGGCACGTTCTGGAGCGTGATGGGAAGAAGAAATAATCCTGTATCAGGGGGGAAAGTAACATCGTACATTGATTTAAATATTAGTATATCAATTCAAATTTCTCAGAGGACCTGTATGCACTCTAACAGGTGTACAAACTGGTGGGCGTCATTTTCTATCTGTCCTAAGTCGGAGGCTGCTGGGGGCACTGAAGGCCTGACTTTCACTTGGATTTTTTTCTCAAAATATTCAACACCTACGTCTGTCCGTCCTGGTACCTCTGTCAGCTATCTCTGCTTTGTAGAGTGAGTCAGGGCTTACCAAACAGGCCTGACCTAGTCTGATTTCTCTCGTTATTTTCTGGAATGTGCCATCACATCAATCTACCCTGAGAAACACATCTCTGCTCTGATCTTTTATGTGATGAGAACGGATTGAATTTTACTGACTTTGGTCCTTGTGCATGCCGCACTCAGGAACACACCTGTCCAGTTCCCAGAGCTCCCTTGTAGTTCCTACTGTGAACATTGTGATCGTTTGGCAAAAATCAATAAAAGTTCTCAAAAAGAAACTGGTGAGAAAAGCAAAGAGATACATCATGATAGCAGAAGTGCTACATTGGATTAAAGCAAGCGTCTGCCTAGTTGGGTTCTGCTCCTGATAAGGGCATCCTTAGAGGGTCTGACATGGGTTTGTGGTGGCTTTATGGACTCCTCAAGTGGTGATCATGGGGCAAGCATGTTCCCAGATGTCACAGACCTCTTTTCCACGCATCAGCTCAAATGTCAGTTTTCCTGCCCAACTACGTTCAATCCAGGGTACTGCAGATTTAAAAATCTGGACAGCACTTTAGAGAGCATCCAGAATGCTAAGGACATTTAATATTTAAACAATGAGTCAAAAGCTCTTTGTATGATCCAATAAGCTATATAAAAATAGACATTCCTTGGAATTATTAAAGCTCTTCATTAGGATTCTGGTTGAGTAATCACTCAGAAAAGTGTGCTTTCTGAAAAGAATACTGTTTTTACACACAATCAGTTTTTCTGTGTTTTGATAGACAGAATCAATAGCTACCAACTGTTCAGTGGGGCCCAACTACCAAACCACCAGCTCTCAATGCAGAGCCTCTTGGTTCAAAATAATATGTCTAAACCCATGCTTTATAAATTCCTACTCTATTTCCCCCAAGCTAACCACTGTTTGTCACAGAGCAGAGTCTAGCTCTCCATACCGGGATCGCCCCCACACCCCCCATGCCTTCCAGCTGGATGACCTGTGATGATTCTGCCCGTCAGCCATGTGAATCAGATCCTTAAAGAAGTTATGCTCACTCACTCTCAGAGTTCAGCTTTAAAAAATTCTTCCTGTTTATATGGCTGATAATCATCGTCGAAAGTAGTTGGAATACCTCATTCATTTACTTACTGCTTCTAAAACTCTTCCAAAATAATTATCCCTTTATTTGAGAAAATAATATGATTATATGTTTACATATAAACAGAATGTGTTTATATATATAATATATACATATCACATGTATATTTAATATGTCTCTATAGCTTATATATATGCAGAATCTATACAATAAAGAATATAAGCCATATATATATGTATATATATATATATATATATATATAATGAATCTATACCAAAGTTATCTGTGGTTGCAGCTTAAAGATGGTATAGAATGACTCTGCACACATCACCCTAATCAGTGTTACTTTTGAGTTTTTCAGAGAGAAATAGATTTTGCCTGGAACTACAAGATTACCTTGCTGACTTTTTATATTTCACTTAGAGATCGCAGAGTTCTCAAAAAGAAATAGGCTAGAAACACATTAATTTGTAAGGCAATTTTAAAAGCTATTTTTCTGTTTAAAAATAAATTAGCACTCATTTTTAATTACACCAGCAAAAATGACTACTTTTAAGAATCTGTATGATATGCAACGAACACTTAAATTTTTACTGCAATTAAATTTAGCTTCTTTTCAAAGCACCTAAATGTTAGAAGTGTCTGAGAGGGACAAGCTGATTTTAATTCAGTATTAAAATCAATTCATCCTTGCTTTAATCTAACATCTCTTTCTATATATCCCCTGTATGTAATAGGATGTTTCTGCAAATATTATAATTTATTATAACAGCAAAAAAACCCACAACTGTTCAGTTTCCTCTAGTATTTCAATAATTAGTGTCTGACAAAGTTAACCCTAGCAAACATCATAAATTCTTGAGTTAGTTCTAGAATTTCTGTGTAAAAACAGTCAGAAACTCTTCTGTATATTGCGAAGTCCTTAGCAACACGATTAGCTTCAAATAAAACCGGGATAGTTTGCTATCTTCAGAGCGACACCAACTCATTCTCTAAAGCCCACAAATTAATTCCAGTCTCTCAGTGATGTTTCTGTTGTCAGCAGGGAGTTCAGCATGTGTTCCAAGGGACGTTTGGAATGATAGTCATCATACAATTGAATAGGAACTTAGTCCTGGTGCACAGTGAATGGTCATACCCAACACCGTATTCATACTCTTCACATGTACTTGAGTGTAAAAAGGTCTTTTAAATCAGAATTATTCTACCTTGCAAGAAACAAGGAATATTATTTTTCTTTTAATATTTTACTCTACCTTTCATCCACAAGACTTTATAAATACAATGTATTATAAACTATATGAATCAATTTGAATTCCCAACATTGTATAGATCAAATTTAGCTTTGAAATACCCTATTCTAAATAAACTATTATAGTATTCTTTACTTACAATACTCTTTTAAAAATGCTTTTTGTCATAATCAACCTATTGTTTTGAGAATCTTCACCAAGACAAAGATGTACTAAATGTATAGAAGGAAGCTCCAAATTAAGCATCATTTGCAGGTGGTCCATTATGGAAGGAATTCTCTTGATAAGAAAGACTTTTTAAGATGGAAAAAAATCTAAATTCCTGCATCCACACTATAATTGTCTTGTTCAGTGAAAATGTTTTTTTGAAAATTTGTTGGTATGTAATGCCACCACATAATTAGCCCCTTACTCTGAGCAACTTTGTAATCAGTAAGCACCGCATGACGCGAGCAGTCTCCTTCCATAGGAAACTTCGATAAAATGGTCTTTTCATTTTAAATTTATAATTTCCAAGTGAAAAATAATGACTTCTTCAAATATAGAATTTTTGTTTTTATGTGTAATCTCTACTTCGTGCATGAGATTCCCCACATCGCTTAGGTTTTAAGATGTATGGTGGGGGATAAGCTGGTGTAAACCTGCTCATGCCAGGCCTGGTGAGGAAATCTCTGAGTATGGAAGGAGACTAGTAATAATAACTAGCACAAAAGCTTTTCTGCATTCTCAGATGCCTTTGGAAAATTTTAGCCCCAACATAATCACTACTCTACAAAAGTAAGGAGTCTGATAGGTGCACCTTTGACTATAAATGTCCATTGAAAGGCATTGACCTTAAAATGGTCTTCCTACGTTTCTGACAAATGTGCAGGATTGACCAAGTTTCTGTGCCTCCCTCCTGTCATTTCCTCAGGCTTGTCTTCAAGCCGTGATTCCAGGTAGCAAGTAAACTCTTAGGAAAAGCAAGAAGTGCACCTGGGAAGCTATTGCAGAATGATTATGATGCAACAGAGAGGGAAGTAAAGTAGAACAGCTTCCCCAGACTGATTTCTTACCTCCCCAGGCTAAGTAGGTCTAAATACTTGCATCTTTGGTTTCTTTCTTTCTTCCTTTTGTGTTCTTTATGCCTATTCCAGGAGGCTGAAGGCATCCCGTTTCTAAGAGCATTGTTTCTCCTTGGTTTCCTTTACTAATGAGAACTGGCTGGGAATCAGAACTGGGTATGCATTTCTTCTCTAGCAATGGGCACTAGAAAACTTCACTCATTTCTAAGATGGGAATAATGCTCCCAACCTTCTAGGAATTGTAACAGAATTTGAATGAGAAAGTTTACCTACTAAACAGGAAAGTGCTTTACAAAGACAACAGAGGTCTTTTAAGTCAGAAACTATAAAGAGCTTACCCTACATGCCCAGATAGATAAGGAGGTGGATAGATGACAGATAGATAATAATAATAATAATAAAAATAATGATAGACAGATGGTAGATGTAGATATATAGATATTCAGAAACCCCAGGCATCTGGGTCTGACCTTACTTTGTGTCAGAATAACATTGTGAAGTCAGGCCCCTCAAAGCCAGAACTCCCCAAAGCAACACGACGAGAGCTGAATGAAGAGCAGCCCACAGAACCAGTGGAATCGTTCCGTTGGAAAGGCGCCCTGGAATATGAATTTCCTATGCTTCTAAAGGGAAAAGAGGATTCTGGGAGTTTCTTATAGCCTGGCTGGGAAGGACCTGGGTGATCTCACCAGGGGGATGAAAACTGAGGGCTTCCATCGCCTTTGAAATGTGAACACCTAGAAAGATAAGCTTCAATCCCCCTGGAGGTCTCGGGGCTATTTCACCTCCCTCAGAGTAAACCAGCTGTCTACCATGGATATGACCCCAGGGCTCTTGTGAGATAACGAATGAATTATCATTTTGGTTGGAAGCTAAGTGCTCCACCATTAGGGACACACATGGTGACAGAGTAATCCTCATGGTGGGTGGAAAGGAACATATTTTGGGGGAAATTGAAAGCTCCTGCAGCCAAGCCCCCAGGAAGGTCCTCCATGCCTCTGGGCAGTCCCACCTGTGTGTGTGGAGGACCCTGCAGGGCCGGCGGTCTGGAGAGATGGCAGCCAGGCTGCGTTCCGGGCCACTGACAACAGGTGCCCCACTCCAAGCTGAACACAGAAGCGCACTGGGCTTCGTCGGGCGAGTCCTCTCAGCACCCAGGTCCACCAGCATCTGCAGGGGCACCAGCCCGCCTTCCGTGCACCTGATTCACCTGTGCTTCTGCCCCTCACCTCCGCTCCCCCGCACCCTGGGGGATTGTCTACACTGCATCTCCTGGTGCAGAGATCATTCACTCCAGGGGTGCGCCGCAGCGCCTGACCCCTCCTGCAGTCTGAGTCCCCTCCGTGCCCCCTGGTCAGCCTCTGCTCACCGAGCCCTGGGGGCGTTCCTGCTGCCTGGTGACTCTGGACCTCCACTGGCCTCGGCATCTGGACAACTTGTCACTTGTCCAATGGGCTGCAATCACCTCTTCTTCCCCGAGGGCAGGGCCCCTGAAAGTGCGTCCTTCCTGGGGCGGTATCCCTCAACCCTAGAGTACCATTAGGATTTTATTTCCATCCTGTTGGCCAACAACGACCTGCATATCAAATCTGGCCTGCTGCCTATATTTGAATATAAAGGTTTATTTGAATATTGACACGTACCTTGGTTTACCAATTGTCTGTGGGAACCATAATGGCGGGAGTGAGTAAGTGTGACAGGAACTGAACAGCCCTTCGAGGCGAAGATGATTCATGCTGGGCCCTTTACAGAACGTGTTTGCTCACCTCTGCTTTACATGAAACCTCCCCTATCAAAATCACTGTGTGTTTTGCTTTCTGATTGGACCCGGACAGATATATTACTTATTTAGCTTTACTTTAATAAAAATTTGCCAACAAAGGACTCTAAGTGTGTTATTCTTGACTATTTATATATAATTAAAAACCCTGCATATTTGTATAATGTAACTTCCCAGAGACCTTTTGAAGAGTTCATAGTTACTAAATAGGTTTTGGCATGTATACCAAGTAGAGGTGATTTGGAAGTGATTGAGAAGGCCAGAAGAACAAAAACTGCCACCCAGGCTTAGAAACTGGCTAGTCGGAGTGCTTGTAAATAATTCCTATGGGTCTCATGACTGTGTCTCAAGCTCACCCACAGATCAAAGTGGGGAAGATACCAAGTCCAGACCTCAATTCAAGTAGGGCGGCAGATATGTTTTAATTTGTTTTATAGGTTGGGCTTCTGAAAAATGATGTTTTCTTTTTTGAAAAATAAAGTCTCCCATACTCAAAAGTCTCAAAACTACAGGTAAAATGGTCTCATTTTACAAATAGGGAAAGTAAATCTGGGAGAGGTTGACTGTTACTTGACATTACAAAGCTAGTTTGTGGCAGAGTCAAAGGAAGGCAGCAAATCGGATCCTGGAGCGAAACCCCACTGGCAGCACATCGCACCAGATGTCTGTCTTCATTAAACCCTCCCCGGCCAAAGGGGGTGCACATGTCGGGCTTTGGAAGGACAGCACCATGAAGAATGCTCCAACCTGGAGGAAAGACAATATAAAAGAATTCAGCTCAGTCTTTCGTGGTGTGACCTACACGGATTATGAAAATAATATGAAATGGAAAACCATGGTTTTCTGTTACTTACATATCCATAACATATGCACGTACTTCTAAAACGATACCACAATGTGAAAATCTCATTGAGAACTGAGCCTCCCTGATACTCACTTTGAAATTCCAGAGCTTACGTCATGTAGTCTTTAGTGATGCTAGAATGTTCACTAGCTTAACCAAATTTCAGCAGACTCCAAACAGTAAATACTAACTCTGCCAATTTAGTCCATTCAATGTAATTACCATGAGCTTTAAGTTTCAGGTAATTATTCAAATCAATGGAAACCCAGAACCTCATAGGTTTTGTTCAAAAAAGGGGAACATTCTTTAGATTTGTGGTTACCCAAGGGGATAGCCTTCATGATTCACATGCAAAGACACTCTAACAAATTTGACAGAAGCACTCCGGTGCTGAAATTTCATCCCTGTATTGAAATATCTTGAAACAGTTATTCTATTTTTATTTCTCCTGCAATTATGGCAGTTATTGCCTGGGCAATTATTAATTATAACATATATAATCTTTGCATAATAAATTCATCATACATCATTTTATGTGTCATCTTTGCAAATGTGAGCAAAATCCATGCTTGACTCTGCTCTTTTCTCACTTTTATTGAGGATTACGTTCTATTTTCAGTGTTCTTAATGTCACATGAGGGATGAAAGTAGGTCGTGTAAATCAGGCACACTGTTCAAACCTGAGTGATCCCAGACCTCATTTCTTTGGCTGGCCCTGTGTTTCCTCCACTACCAGAAGCTGGTTTCTGCATGGTGTCCCAGAGCTTGTCACATTAGGGAAAGGGACACTCGCATAGGACAGTGTGGTTCACAGGAAATGGCTGACATGGTGACCCGGTGGGTGCCTGGTGCCCAGTCCCTCCCCAGTCCTGGTGCTGGGACGGCAGGAAGCCCGTAGCCCTGGGCCCTCTGGCCACGCACTGGGCCCTTCCCGCGGGCTGCCAGGACTTCTCAGCTTTGAACCCCCATGAGAGCCCCAGGACACGTTAAGGGGCTAACTCTAGCGCCCGTATCAGGTTACGGGACTTTTGCACTATTTGTCTTCTTGGTCGGCAGTAGGATGAAAATGTAGCAGCTCAGTTAGAATCCAAGCCATTATTTCCAACCGACTTTGAACCCAGGGCAATCTCTGTGACCTGGCCGAGTTCCTCAATGCCTCCAGCTTTCAGCTAAGGATTGCCTCCGGTTCTAAGATAATGCTTACAGAAGCAAGGCTTTGCCAGACATTTCCCACCAAAGTCTCATATACTGCATATTTAAAGAATTCCAACAGATCAATAAGAGTACTTTTTTAAACACAAAATATGGTGAAAACACCAGTTAAGTCTAAGAAGAACATAATATCCAAATGCCTAATTAGCTACTGGAAAGGTGCCCAGCAACACTATTCTTCAAGAACGTGCAAACTGCAGCTGGAATGTGTCACCACTACAGACCCATTGGGAGGGCTGAACTTGAAACAAATGAACAAACCAAAACAAAGATGGTCAATATTGCAGAAAGTATTGGAATATTGGGAAATTTTGGCAGGTATTAAGAAAAGCGTGGAAGGGGCAGAACCCGCGTACACTGCTGGAGAGAGTGGAGCTCGCCCTGCTGGACGGTTGGTCGGCAGGGAGCACTGAGCTAGAAGTAAGGTCTGGCCCAGCACCAGACATTGTGCTCCTACTTACATATTCAAAAGAATGACTATAGACATCGTCCAAAACACACATACAGCAAGGCTCACGGCAGCTTTGTTCATAATACCACAAGACAGGAAAAAAAAAAAAAAAAAAACAACAAAACACAGTTCCCATCCAAAGGAGTATGAATAATTAAATTTTATCCATGCTCGATGGGATGCCATAAATAAAGATTAGGCTATGGATTCACAAATAATTCTGAGAGCTTGTGCTGATCAGAACCTCATGCAATGTGAAAGAGATCGTACTGTATGATGCCATTTTGATAAAAATCAGAAACAGGCAAAACCAATTTACGGAGTGTGAGAAGTCAGAAGAGGGCTTAACTGCCCTGGAGTGCGGAGCTCCTTGACTGAGAAATCACGGGAGAAACGTCTAGAGCTCTGCATGTTCCGTGTCTTTGTGCTGGCTCTCAGCTACGGACAGGTGCAAACGGTCATACAAATGTGCACTTCACGTCAGCACCTGTCATATACTTTCCCATATGCTTTTCCTCAGTGAAAAATACTAAAAGGAATCTGTCCCTGTCCTTTCATCTGGTGAAGTTTTGAATGAAATACTCTCTCCACCCAAGTTCTTTTGTCCTTATAAGATTGTTGGGTTTTTTAGCATCCCTCCGGTTACTCCTAAGATAACCACATTCAAGATCTCTTGCCCTCAAAAGGTTTTGACCTCCAGGTAGTTTGTAACAGATGTGTACTAAGTGTAGCAAGAAACCTTTTTCTCTCGTTCTAATTACTTGTCTGCGTAGAAGCATAGCCTCCATCCTAGGCTCAAAGCTCTGCCTCTATTTGATTGTTTCGAGTCCCTGTCTTTCGAGACTGAATGCCTCCTGTGTCTGCATTTTGTCTGCCAGCCTCCGGATTCTGTGAGCTTGCTCCTTGGCGTTCCCACAGCTGTCACCCACCCAACCGATGATGCATCCGGGTATTGGGTCTGCTTGCATATACATCAGGGGATGCTGTTATCCAACTCCTACACATAGTCCTGAAGCCTTCGTGTTTTTACTTAGAGATCTCTACTCATTTTTGGCCAGTTCCTTCATTTTGAGTTCCCTATTTCTGAAGATGATTGACATCTCGAATGCCTGAATTAGGGGAAGCTCTGATAGGTATTCTATCATGCACCGAGCATGCACACCTAATGGGATAAGGCAGGATAGCTAAAGAATAAAATAAAACACAGTTCCTACTCTGATGATTTTGACTGAGGAAGGAGCAAATCGCATTCCTCAAAACAAAAATTAAATATAGGTAAGGAATGTATGAAATATTTAACCTCTAAGTTATATGTTATTCTTTTCCTGACAACAGTATCATTAAAAAGCTTTTATTCAAAACTTTAATACTAAACAATATACTGTAATATATTCAGGATCCTAAAATAATAGTTTATGCCAGGCCATTTTTCATCTTTAGGTTGCACAAACATTTTAGATTCCATTATTATTTACCTCATTTATTTTTATGAGGTGTTGTAGCTAGTCAGATTAATGTTGAAATTTGACCTTTGAAGTTTAGTGCACTACTCATAAACTTTATATGAATAAAACACAGTTTGTTACTTTCCAGCTTTGAAGTAGAGTAGAGAATAAAGAAATACATGAAATGAGTAGTATAAACTTGTGTTTGATAGATCCTCCTGGTTTCTATGACAGAAAATTTTGCAGAATCTTGGAATAAGCTCCAAGACCTGTTGAGCAAGAGATATGAACCTAATTGAGGAGATATGGTGCATGCACAGAAGAGATCATTAGTAATGTCATACAAAGGAACAGAATGAAGAGCACAGATATTTAAGACTCTGAGTTGATTTGTTGCAGAAATAAGCATGTCTGGTGATGTCAAAAAAGGCTCCAAAGAAATGGTAATCATATCTGTGATGTTAGGTAGCAAGAAAACCAGGAAAACATTCCAGGTGTGAAGAACATACCTTTGCTTGATCATAGGTGTTACAATGGGAACAGTGATTTTGCAAACAAGGAGCTCTGTTTTGTTGGAAAGGAGAAAATCAGCTGTGGTGGAGAAGGAGATCTATCTGGAGAACAAGTCTGAAACTAGATCATGAAAAATACTGAAAAGCAGAGTTTGGAAAATAAGAAGTCATCGAACTCATTTAGCAAGAGGTCAGCATCATAAAAATATTTTTGTATTAGGCCAACTCTATTTCTGATTTCTGGATAAATTAAATATATATCCAAGAGAAATTATAATGCAAAGGCAGCAGTAATAAACCAGCTGCCTTCCCATCACTTAGCAGCTTTTGAAATAATCTGCTCATGAGGTGATAAGGGTCTGGACTAAGAGGGTGACACTGGAATCAAAGAGGGTTGTATTTCAAAGATACTTGAAAGGAAGTTTGATAGGATTTGGTAACTCTTTGCATAAGGTGTGGGGGAAAGGAAGACAAATCACTACCTCAGCCAGGAAATGAAGATAAATGGGAAATTCAGAAGAACATGCAAACTGGAGAGAGAGGAAAATGGCAAATGTCTATGAGACCTAGTTATTTATAAAGTACATTCATATTTTAATAATTTAGTATACCTGTACATATTTTGCATAATCAAGTATACAGAAAAAAACTAGGTATGTGTCACTGTAGAGTTTTAGGATGGATTTCAACCACCTACCCCCCATGCCCACTCTTGGATTTCCTTCCAGATAAACTCTTTGTACAAAAGTCCTTGTTTCAGGGTCTATTTGTGTGTTTGTTTGTTTGTTTGTGTGCACACATATATATATGTATAAAACTCAGGCTAAGACTTTTGTTTGAGACAAGTGGGCCCCGTGATGGAATTCTGGACCAGGTCTGTCCCTGCTCAGAGGGTCCAGAGGACCTGCACTAGTGGTAAGTGGAGAGTCCTCATCCTTCACATGCTTAGTTACCGAGGATGGACTCTCCCTGTCATAGGTTGGATGAGGAGGAGGAGCTTTATGTTATGAGTTCCGCCATTCCAATCAGGTGATGAAAAGCATAAGGATAGTCAAGTTTACCAGCTTCTGCCGTGAAAGCCTGTGGAAAGGTCAATTGACCACCATCTTGGTGGAAGCTGTGAAAGCCAGACTGCCCCACTTCTAACCCAAGCAGAGTTTAAACAGAGGCTCATGCTATGTCAAGAGAAAAATCAGGCTCAGGATTTGCTCGCAAGGGAGGTCGTGTTGCAAGCCGACTGGCTAAACAGCTGTGCGGACTGTGACATGCAAGGTCAGGTCTGGAGGGGGGATGAAGTCTGTGACCTGGAAGGTGACATCGGTGCTATGAGCCTGGGCTCCCTGAGCTCCCAGGCTCTCCCCCAGCCCCCTGCCTCACGGAAGCAGCCCTGCACCTTGAAGACCTCATCCAAGGCAGATGCCTGGGAGGATACTGCTAGTCTTTCTCTCTCCCACCTCTTCTTCTGACCTTCAGGCCGACGATCATGATCAGGGCTCAGTATAGCCCACGTGGGGAAGCACAGTCCTGCTTCAGGAGAAAAGCCTACTCACTATAGGAACCACAGTACTAGAAATGGGGGCACGGAGCAGGAGTGTATTTGGGTGTCAGCCTGGACTGAATGGAAGCTCACTCCTGTGACTTAGGATGGAACATGATGCCAAGAAAACCTGGAGCCTGGCAATCTGCTACCAATGCTTCTTGAAGCTTGGACACCATAATGACCTATGGCAGGAGTCAGAAGGCTTTAGGTGGGTTTGTTGTTATGTGTGAGAACCAGGAACCCACCTGGCTATGTTCTTCAGGAGGGTGGTTCCCTGCAATCTACAAACTATTGTACATATCTAATCCCATTTATAAGAAGTTCCAGTAAAGGTCCTTTAGCCTATGATGAGTACAGGGGTGTGTGGGTGCCTGGCACCGGGACAGAAGCAAGTGCAAGAGGGTAGGGAGGTTGACCCAGGAGGGAAATTCCATGTTAACATGGCCAGGCAGGATTCCAGGGTTGCGCACACCTGTCAAAATTCATCAAGCTATACAATCAATGTCAGTTCATTGTATTTAGGTGCATTATACCCCAACTAAGAGAATCATAAGAAATATGGTCAAAGAGAGAGAAAATGAGGTGGAACCAACAGTTATTGAGGTAGGCAGTGTAAGAAGTGAAGCGAATGTCATATAGGAACTTGCAAGTTCAAGATAAGGATTTAGATTTTAGTTTTACTATCATGGCACAAGGTTAAATGTATGGGAGTAGGAGATAAGCCCTATCTGGCTTGTTTTTCTGCTGTGGGGAAATGTCTAAAACTGGAAAGGTGTTTTTGGAAAGTGATGCGCATGAAGTTATTGACAGGACTCGTACCATGTGCTGATTTTCCTTTAAAGGTAAATTTGTAGTCCCTTCATTTGGATCTGGTGTCTGAACACCAAGAAAGAGCGAAAGATGAAGAGAGCATTAAGCCAGGGATAGATACGCATGATCCACACCTGTTGATCATAAATTCAGAAAGGACTTCTACGAATGGGGATTTCAGCTGCACCCGCAACAGCATTACGTGGCAAGGGAGTGCAAGGCTGGTGCCTCACTACAAAAAAGAACTTGACATGCTGGTAAACCCTGAGCTACAAAATTTAGAGACTGAAGTGATTTGACTTTGACTAATGATTCAAATTTGCCTGTATGACAACTTGAGTTTACTTGCTTCTTAACTACATAATCAGGCTGTGTCTACATCTCTGTCATCTATTTGCTTTCAGATCTAATGGGTAGACCCATCAGTTTGCAGATAGGTGCTTCCAGATGAAAATTGAGGCAATGCTCAATGTAATAGAACAAATATAGAAAGAATTTCAGTGGAAATGTCTGAATAAAATTAGTAGTATTTTTTAAATCCCTTTTCTCTATTTCACTGATTCACCCACCTACCTCCCTTCTGGCAACTACCATCTTGTTCTCTACAGTTAAGAGTCTGGGTTTTTTGTTGGTCTCTTTTTTCTTTGTTTAATTTTTAATTCCACATATGAGTGAAATCATATGGTATTTGCCTTTCTCTGCCATATGAGTGAAATCATATGGTATTTGTCTTTCTCTGCCTGATACATTTCACTTAGCATCATACCCCATAGGTCCATCCATGTTGTTTCAAATGGCAAGATCTCCTGCTTTTTAATGGCTGAATAATATTCCATCCTATATATATCGAGGGATGCTTGGGTTGCTTCCATAATTTGGCTATTGTAAATAATGCTGCAATAAACATAAGAATGCATATATCTTTTCTTTTTTTTTTTTTTTAAAGATTTTATTTATTTATTTGACAGAGAGGGACACAGCTTGAGAGGGAACACAAGCAGGGGGAGTGGGAGAGGGAGAAGCAGGCCTCCCGCCGAGCAGGGAGCCCAATGCGGGGCTCGATCCCAGGACCCCGGGACCACGACCCGAGCTGAAGGCAGACGCCTAACGACTGAGCCACCCAGGCGCCCAAGAATGCATATATCTTTTCAAATTAATGGTTTGATTTTCTTTGGGTAAATAGTAGTGGAATTACTGGATCACATGGTAATTCTATTTTTACTTTGAGGAGCCTCTATACTGTTTTCCACAATGGCTGCACCATCTTGCATTCCCACCAAAAGTGCACATGGGTTGCTTTTTGCCCACATCCTTGCCAACACCTGTTGTTTCTTGTGTTGTTGATTTTAGCCATTCTGACTGGTGTGAGGTAGTATCTCATTGTGCTTTTGATTTGCATTCCCCTGATGATAATAATTTTGAACATCTTTTCATGTGTCTGTTGGCCATCTGTAGGTCTTCTTTGGAAAAATATTCAGGTCTTCTAACCATTTTAATTGGATTACTTGTGGGTTACTTGGTGAGCTATAAAATCAGTAGTATTTTTAAAGATAAGAGCTTTTTGTTAGAAGAGCAATCTCATGTCCAAGGAAATTAAATAACATATAGTATTTTGATCATAGATAGATTTTTTCCGTTTGTAACTTGGGATGAGAAATGCTTTTCTTGTGCCAGTTCCCTGAGTTTCCTTCATTGAGATCCTAAGAGTCCTTCAACTTTTTTTTTTTTTCTTAATCTCTGCCATTGATTTGAGAAAGGAGCCCAAGTCCTTCTGACTCAGATGATCAGGATTTAGGAGCACAAAGGTAATTCCAACAAAGAGCTGTAGAAAATGAAAGGAATATCAGGGCGCTATAAAGTCATGGAAATTGCATACCTAAAAATGCAATATATGTATGTACTATAGATGCATACTCATCATTTACACATTCACACGTTTTTCTGGGACAAGGATCCAGAACTGTAATCAGATTTTTTATATGACCTCTGGTTCCTGAACATGTAAGAATCAATGTCCTCAAGTGTGTAGTGACCTTTGTCACTTGGGACCCGAGTTAATTAGTTCTTAGCATCTGAACACACACACATTTTACTGAAGAGCCTGTCCTTGCACAGAGTCTAGCTAGATTTTAATTAAATCCACATTTCTTCTTTCTTTGGGGAACAAGTGAGATTACATCTCCAACCTCCTGTCACAGAGGTGTGGCCAATGGAAGGGGGTGGATGACGTGTGAAGCCTGTCCTGTGTTGAAAATAACATAACCACAAAACTTTAAGGAGTCAGTATTGAATCACTATTAGAGCAGAGCCTCTTGTTGACCAGAAGACCCATTTTGAACTTCACATGACTAAGATATAAATAAATCAGCACATTTGTGTTAATTATTATCTTAGATTTTGCTAGCAGTTAGCTTTCCCTTAGCTGGCAGAGTCTGGGCAATCTGCATGCTTGTTTACTGCAGCTTCACTATATGGTAGAGATGAATAGTGTGCATGTCTATCCACCAAACTGGCTGGCTGATTCAGGACTGGAAATTATAGCATGCCTGATGTCCAGCCAGTTCACGTGTACATCTATCAGATGACTACTGCAAAATAAAAACAAACCAAAGAAACCCTAAAATAAAACTTTACGTGTGCAATGTTGAATAGTTCAGGAGATGTTTTAGCTCAGCAGAGGGAATTTGCTTGCTGAACCACCTGTGTAAGGACGAGGCATATTTGAGAACAACAGAATTTGGAATTCCTTCATGTATTTCTAGCTCTACCAGAGTACTTGGTATTTTGACAGTGAGGTCCATGATCCCACTTTTGTTAAACAGTAAGCTTTGGCTCAAAGACTAAATGAAATATATTTTTTGCATGTGGTATTTTTTGCCAACTGATGATTTTGTATGTTGTAATTATATTCAACAACAATTTGCTACTTCACTCTTTTTTTTTTATTTTTTGCAATGAAAACATTAGATGGGAAAAATCTAATTGCACATTCAGGAAAGGAGATAACTGTATGCTAGAAAACCTATTTCAAGGGTACTAACAACAGTTGCATAATTAAGATATAAGGAACATTTATATGGATATTGTCTGAATGATAATGAACAGAATACGAAAGATGAAACAAAGATGGTGGCAACATGAAAAACTCTAAATAGTTTACCAAAATTATTCTTGATAGAAACAAACTGAAAAAAATTACAATCTCTATTCAGTTGAATGAAGAATAACAAGAATGAAAATATAATAGGTATTCCTGCATATCTATTCTTCATGCTTAAATTTATTTATACTCTCATTAATAGCAATTACTATTCATCATTAACCATATTAAAACTATTATTAGACTCAATTTCACCCTTTTCTCTTGAAGCCTAATGACATGATTCGTCTTTAAATGCACTTACCTAAGTACATTTTATTTTAAGCTCGTTAAGATAGGTTTCTAGAATTTATTTGACATAGATTTAATTGCAAAAGTATACAGTCATATCTACCATTGCTAATAGTTTGAGAGACCTAGTAGTCTCTATATTTCACAGACAAAAAAGATCTATTTTTGTTTATATATAAATCTATAAGAAAACTCTCCTTGTAAAATTTATTATTTGTTAGATGTCAATATAAGGGAGATTTAAAAAAAAAAAAACTGTCAATTTTTGGAACCACCGGGAAATAAGAAATCACAGGCCAGTACCGCAGACTGTGATCTTGTTTGGATGGGATGCCATCGTAAATGGCTGCTTTTCTTCACAGAAGTGAGAAGACCATAGCTGCGCTTGGGGAAAACGGCCAGGTGAATCCTATTCCCTATTCCTGTCTGCGTGCGTTCGTCATACAAATCAGCAAGGAGTGGGTGGCTGAAGGCTGGTCTTGAGCACTAACCAGTAATTTGGAGAAACATTGGCTCGCAAACCCTTTTTACTTTTGGTTATTTTTATATTTTGTCTTAAGCTTTCTCTAAATTTCTTGAGTACAAAAAATATATACAAACAGCCAGCCCTAAATGAATTAAATGAGAACCATGTAATATTAGCTTAAAACTACATTACCAAATCCAGGTGATGAAGAATATGATATATTTTTTCTTCCAAGTCAGCTGAGGTAAATTGCTTATTTATCCTTGCCCTTGGTAATGGGCATTATATCCAGGACTTCCCTCCAAAATCGCCACAGGAGAGAGGATATCTTATCTCATATTTACGTGGACATTTACATTTTTTTAATGTTTTCCTGTGCATTCGCTGTTCACCATTACGTAGTTACTAAGACATATTCTAGAAAAGACTGTAGTAAATGTGTTATTGAGGGGTTCATGTGGGACCACTCTGAAGGAGTATGTGAATATAACTTAATATCTAGGGCCGCCTGGGTGGCTCAGTCGTTAAGCGTCTGCCTTCGGCTCAGGTCATGATCCCAGGGTCCTGGGATCAAGCCCCGCATCAGGCTCCCTGCTCAGCGGGAAACCTGCTTCTCCCTCTCCCACTCCCCCTGCTTACGTTCCCTCTCTTGCTGTGTCTCTCTGTTAAATAAATAAAGTCTTTAAAAAATAACTTAAGATCTACACATTTATTAATTTCAGTATACAAGTATACTTTTCCTGGAAAGGTTGGACTACCTCGGGGCATTATAATTGTGTCCTTGGTTGGTCACCACTACACGGTAGGAGATTATATTTAACTTCTTTTGTCCTTTCCTTCCAGCACATTTTTCTCCCCAAACCAAAGACATTCAGAAACAAAGATTTTGATCAGTCACTTTTCTTTGTTTTAATGGAGCAAACTCTTTCATATATATCTGGAAGAATGGGTTGTCACGTTTGTGTTTATTTACACAGTTAAAACGTGAATGTACTTTCATCACAAAAATTCAAATAAGAAAGAAGCATGTAACTTATAAGTGAAAGTCTCCCTTAACTATTTACGAACCCTCTTGAGAGTAATTATAATTTCTCCCTAAGGAAATCAGAGCTATTTTACTTAAAACTGAGAATGATGCCATTGTTGAAATGCCCCTGATTGCCATATTAATTTGATTTTACGGGCTGATATTTATATTTGCCTAAAAGTGCAAATGTTATTTCATACTCATATTTCATACCCAGCGCCCCCCAGGTCACAATATTTTGATTGTTAGAAATTGACTACAGGACCAATCATTCAGGCGTTGTTGACACCTTCCTTAAGTATTTTTAATCTCAGTTTTCCAGTTTTTACAACAGGGGTGGTGCAATATTCACCTCCTAAGATTGCTGGGAAGAACAAAGGGAATGGTAGATTTGAACACTGACTCTTATCTATAAATATTCATAAAAATCACTGTTGCAATTTCCATGGATAAACCAGGAGATGCACACAGAAATGTGTCGAGGTCTTACGTCTGTGAAACCAACATTGTACAGCAAAGGTTGTTCAAGTGACCCAATTTCTCCTCAGAGGCGCTGAAGGTTTATGCCAGAGTCAGAAAGAGGCTACTCATTGATCAAAGTAAAACTAAATCAAAAGCGCTGGGAGTTAAAAACCTATTAAATTCAAAGGGAACCCGTCCTCTTCTGAGCCATGGCTCTCAGGTGGAGAAGGTTTCGGTCAGTGTCTGAGCTTCTTGCTTCAGTGCTTACAAACGCTCTGATTCAAGTCTTCCTTGCAGGTACTCCCACGGAGGTCCATGATGCCCCACCCCGACCGCTGACCTGCTTCCCCCCGACCTGTCGTCTCCCTGGTTTAGATTTTGCCCGTTCGCGTCATGCCAACGGCAGCCAACGAAAGGCTATCAGTACTCAGCTGCTCACTTCCCAAATACGCGTGTTCCTGTAAAGTAGCTCTCGGAAACTCTGAATCACCTCCACCGCGCCCCATCGCATCACCCAGGGCTTGGAAAGAGTTTCACTTTTCCGCATCCGTTAACTGGTCCAGCCAAACTAAGCTCTTCTGATAACCCAGAATTCCAGTTTCTGTCTCGGTGACCTCTTAAAGTATTGAAATGCCAGGAAAATAGCAGATTTCAGGACACGAGCTATGTATTCCTGACAAATCCTGCTCCTGTCTGGAGGACAGGAGGACTGACCATCTAGCTCACATTGGGATTCAGAAAACACGACATTCTCTACCAAATGTCATTAAGGATGATTATCATTTTTGGGGGGAATAAATATCTTGTGATACATGCAGTCCATCTGTGGCTAATTAAAAATTATTTTAACCCCATCTTCCTAATAAGATAATTGTGGAACCCACAGGCCAACTGGTAGGAACCAAAGCATTTGTCGGCACACAAGCACACTCAAGATCTTGAAAATGTCAAATTTAGAGCAGCCGTGCCCCCGTGTCGTCCCCACCACCTTGGGCGCATGATGTCACAGAGGCCCATGGGCCCGCTCCCTAAATGCCTCTGCAGCCCCAGTTTGGGATAATTGTGGCACAAAGCGCGGCGCCCCTGGGAGCTGCAGGACACACGTCAGGACGCCGCCGCTGGGTGACCCAGGAGGCGCTCCCGTGTGCAGAGTGGGGATTGCCTGGATGTCAGCGAGAACGTTGAGCCTCTGCCAGCACGAAGGCTCTTCTCTCTTCTGCAGCCGAGCCTTTGTCCCAGGGGCTGTCCTCCAGCTCCGCACAGCAGGGCAGAGGGTTCCCTTTGCTGTGCTGAGTGTCCCGTTCGTGTTCTCGCTCCTTCCCTGCACTCACTCACTGACATGTGCAGTTGCTAGGAAGGGACACAGCACAAACCCTCGGCAAGTCAGAGGTGAGAAAGGAAAGCGCCTAATAAATGCCATCGCTCTTCTTGCCTTTCCAGCGAGCCTTATATCCCAAAGCGTTATTTGACAAATGGGTGATTACCTAACCCAGAACTTTGGTTTATCACCCAGCCTACTCTGAGTAAAAGCCTCTTTCCCTGGAAATAATGACATAACTTGTGGTGAACTGGAAAAGGGCTGTCAAGACCTCGTTTTTTGAGTAATATTATGAATGCGTACTGAAATTTTTATACGTGTTCTACTGGGGGGCATATTTATGAAGGCCGTCAGTGGTCGGCGCCCTAACTAGTGTAATTTCCTGTGCAGTCATCAGCCACGTCACCTCTGCTGGAATTGACACACGTCAGAGACCACCGGACTCTTGGTCCGTCTTGGTCCAGGAAAATGAAAAACCACAAGAGCTGAGAGTGCTCACGCAGAGCATCTTTCATAAATTCCATGTTTGGCTTCATAATTCTCACTTGTTATAATGTCTTCCAGTTTACATTTTTTCTCGACATTCGAGGGCTGATATTTAACACGAATGATTGGGATGTGTCCTTCGCGGATCTGAAACACGGGGGCATCCACTGGGTGTCTGCCCGCGTTTGGAGGCTGGTTTCTGAGGAGAAGACAGCGCTGTGTCTCTCCTGCGTACCAGGCCTTTGCAGCAGAGCACTGAGATCTATTTTAGGGTAAAACTTTCCAGTGTGTCCTTCTCTGGTCAAATGTGCTTCTCCAAAGTGACCAACACGTGATGCTCCTTAGTTTTATCCCGGAGTTTGTATTTGTGGAGCTGAAAATTCTCCCCAGCCACTTCCAATTCACCTTATTCATGCCAAAAGGCCAGATATTATATAGATTCTGAGACACTGGGCCTTGATTGATGAGGTCCGGGCACGTCCCTGGTGGGGTGCGTGCGGGACGGCCACACGGGGCGCTGCTGAGCTCCCCGCCTGCGCGACCCTCCGTTTCCACCCTTATTGTTACTACCTGTCTTCTCTTTAATTCGGGTCTGTTTCCCTGTGTGTTTGCAGTTCGTTCTGTATAACCTCAGTGACGGCTATTCCCCTGTCTTCCCAGATTCTGCAGACATGAAAGGTCTGCAAGTTGTTTCTATGAATTTGTTGCATGACTGTCAGCTCTGTGCATTCTTCGGCTTCGACCGTGTTTAAAGGTTGGATGGGTAACCACGATTAAATCTGAAAATGAACAGATACCTTTTTCGGGTAGCAGGATGAGGATCACTTATGTACTTAATTTCCTTTTCCCCTTGATCACTTTTCCTCTGATTCATTACCTTTGATTTCTGGTGTAACCTGCATATCGAGACCCACCCGTCATTGTTTTGCATTTTTCATCCACGATCTGCTTCTCCACTCACTCTTATTTACAGGACTTATTTTTGGACCCATGTTAGGATAATTATTCCACAAGCAAAGTGAAATTCTGCACACTTGGCTGCTTGTCCAAGTGGAATCCCACGAAAGAAGGTGTATTTTTCAAATCCCTGAAATCCTCTCCGAGTCTCTTTTCTGTGTGTGTTTATTTATTTGTTTGTTTATTTTAAGCACTCAAGGGACAGATGGGGCCAAGGGCTCCCTACAGCTAAGCATAAAGGGAGGTAGGAGAGGCAGACATGTAGCATAGTGGAAACTGTTCGACTTAGGAGTGAGGAGGATCAAGTTCTTTTCTTGGTTCTTCCATAGAATATATGTAAGACTCCAAGTGTCTTAGGTACTCCTTTGTGTCTCAGATACATCATGCATTAATTTCATGGGGGTGGACAATAAAATCTATGGTTTTATGACAGCAGTTGTGGGAAATAGCAACATACTAAAAATAACAATATCACAGAACATCAAAGTTAGCTCTCTGCTCCTTCAGCTCCTCAAAAAAACTACCAATTAAGTGTGGTGCACATTATTGCTAGGATTCTTGGGGCTCAGGATTTCAGTCCAATGGTAACTCTGTAATTCAGTTAAAATCATATGCCAATTAACAATATGCTTAAAAATTTATAATCTGTCTCACTCTTGAATTCTCCTTCATTTCCAAGTACTTAGTGAAAAGAAATCTGGGTGTTACCACCATCAATGAACACAAGACTTAACAAATGTCATCTTATGAAATACTTTCATAAAATTCATGATTTCCTTTGTGTCCACCTTGTATAGTACTTCCCCGTTTCCTACATTTTTAGAAATCTCTCAAATTCACCAGCATACCATTATTATATTTTTCCTTGATATTCCTACAATTGTCCACACTAGTAGGGATTTAGTGAATATGGATCTCTCCCCCAAAGCTGAGAGACGTTGCATCACGATCTGGTAAGCGGGGGTCCGACCTATGTGCCTTGCCATGTGGTCCCCCTCATCGGGTTGCTGCTTAGAAGATGCCCCTCCAGGGCAGGTCAAGCCACAACTCACGGCGGCTCAAGGGGAAGCAAGTGCCCTTCACCTCATCCTGCTCACCTCCATCAGCTTCCTTACCTCACTTGTAGAAATCTTTGCCTCCGTGCCCACAGAGGATCATTTGGTACATGTTTTAAAATCCTTTTGACTTTTATCCAGTGGGAAGATTTTAAAAACAGATCCCTGAAAAACGGTTGAGTGTCATGCCCACAGCAGGTTAGTTGAAAATCAGGGCAAAGAGGACAGAAGGCCTGGTTGGAAAGGTGCTTCCTCCACAGATGAGCTGGACATTTTACAACTTGGTGACCCCGTCTGAAAGCGAGCATCCTAAGAACAACCCCTCCACAGAATGGTGTCATAAATCAGTGACTTCATACGAGTCAGGTGCTTAAAACACGGCTTCTGTATCCCACGCACCTGGTGTGACCTATTAGTTTTGTTATTGGCATTTATGAATATCAGTCATTTTTCCCTAAAGGATTGACCCACACTTGACACCTTCTTACCATCATTACTGTGCGTCTTCACAACCTTGGTTCTACTTTCTTCGTGCGCCCGGGGTGGGCCTCGTGAATTCCTGTTCTGCTCATTCAGCCTGACCAATTTCCCTGCCCACAGCCGATTTGAAATTACCATGAACATTTAGGAATAACAAAAACTTCTTTTAAATGTACATCCCTGGTGTCCTCTCAGGAATGTGGTTATACGGTTTTAGATTTTCTTAACTCAGAAGCCTAACATTGTACTAGTTTCGTGACATCAGGAAAGACACTTACTACTTAAAATATCAGTGTCCATGTCAGTCGAGTGGTGACAGTATACAACTGTGTATCATTGGTTTCCATAAAAATCAAAGAACCATATGTTTGCATATTTTAGCACCGTGCATGTCGCATAGACAATGTTGGAGAAATATTAGATTTTTTTTCGCCGGAGTATATATAATACACGGCCATGTCTTGGAGTGATTTCAGGTTTTAATAATAGTTTTGGAAATCAAAATTATACCCTTCCTCCGCTTAAAGATACTGGAATTTAATCAAGGAGAACATCAGATTCTTAAGTTCAGTGAGTTATAATATTAAAGTTGAAGGGAATCTTGTAAAGTCTCTAATGTAACTTTTCTTGACGTACAAGGAAAGTGAAATTTTTCATTTCATAAAAAGCACTAAGGTAAATGTCATCAGAGTACTTATGCTGTGTCGTATCATGAAGAGGGCAACACGGATTTATTTTCTGAAAACAAGAGAAAGGAACTTGCATTAATTGAATACCTACTTTGTGTCTACCTTTGTATTCCCGCTAGCATCTTATTCTTACAGCTTTCTACGAGCTACCACCCATGGTCCTTCCTGTATCATACGTGAAGCCAAATCTACCAGTTTTGTAGATTTTATAGCTATAAAAGCAGAATTTTAGACACTTGTAAGTCATATGAAATGCAAATTAGATACCCCTACACACACACAAAAATGGTTAAAATTGGGAAAAGAAGAAACAGAAATTGAGATAAACTGCCTGGAAGTGGCGGGCGCTGGTACGCGTACACATGATTTATTGAAATGAAAAATGATACAGCTACTTTGGGAAAATGTTTTAGCTGTTTCTTATAAACATCATTTATCATGCAATCCAGTAATCACGCTCCTCAGTATTTACCCGAGAGAAATGAAAACATATTACCACGGAAAATAATCCAAACCTGGATGCTTGCAGCATCGTTACCCCGGGGACCAGAAGTCTTCCATAACCCAAACATCCATCACATGCTGGAAGGACAGGATGCGATGCATCCTCACGGCGGAATACTACTTGGGAGTAGAAAAGGAGCGGATTCCCAGCAGGCGAGCCCGCGGACAGGCTGCGGCCGGACAGCTTGCTGGCCGTGCGCACCTCCGGGACCTGCTGTAACCTGTGGCCGTGAGCCGTCTTAGTCTCTCGTTCTCACAGCCCAGAAGCCCCACGGTGACCATCCTGGGCTGAAATGAGTGTCATCGGGGCTGTGCTTTCTCCAAGGCTCTAGACGAGAGTCTGATTTTTTTTGCCTTTCACAGTTTCTGTGGCCGCCGCCTGGTGTCCTTGGCCTGATGCCCACTCCTCTCTCAAGGAGCATCACAGAGCTTCCGCCTCCGTCTTGATAGGCAGTCTTGTTCTCTAAAGTCAAAGCTCCCTCTGCTGCCTGTGCACACTTGTCAGAATGGTGGGAGCCACCAGGGAAGGCGAGATGCTCGTCCCATCTCAGGGTCCTCAACCGATCACACAGGCCAAGTCCCGCTGCCCTACAGGGTAGCATCCACGGGGTCAACGACTGGGGATCTGGACGTCTCTTGGGGCCATTTTTCAGCTGACATCACAAAGCAAAAATGCCAGACACTAAAGGCTACACACTTTAGGTTTGGATTTATATGACCCTCTGGACAGGATGACACTTTTCCTCTTCAGAAAACACCGTAAATGTGACGGGAAGGGCTCAAGCATTTTCACTGTTTTTTAATCATTAACGTATTTTAAAAGTAGGAGAGAAGGTTTGCTGTGATTAGCACAAAGAAAGCAATCCACTCTTTAATGCTTTTAATCCAATGTTTGGTACAGCATTGGTTCGCTTGCAGTCCACACCCAGAATTCCAACTATGGAAGAGAAAGCTGGAGAGCAAATGGGAAGAGCATCGAAACCGGGTACAAATAAAAACACATCAGTTCAGGAAGGACGTGTGGAAAATCCAACTTCCTGGGTATTGTCAGATAGTCTTCTCTTCCTGCCTTTAATCTAACTAATTGCTTTAGTTAATTTTAATATTTTTTTAGTGCCAAGCTTACCAATGAAAGAGAACGAATTTTCTTAAGAGAGTTTTGCCTATGATTAGCTGGATGGTTTAAAAACAAAACAATTGTGTGTGTGTGTGTGTGTGTGTGTGTGTGTACATTGAAGCTTTAATCTGTTTTCAGTGAGATTCTAAACATGCCTTTTAAATAACTATAATTTTTCTCAAGTGTTTAAAGACAACAAATTCAACAACTGTGCTCTGAGCTGCACCATAGTTAGCCTGGCCCGACGTTATAGATTCAGCGTCTATGCACCAGGGGGATGCGGACTGGCGTCCCCCCATGACATCCTGTTGGGGGAGCCCGTAGTTAAACAGATGATTACCCATGAATTGTTACTGAGTATAAAGCACACACTTTACTGTGTGCATAGTCCAAACCACAAACTCTACAGGTGCTGTCTATAAACCTCACGGTAAGAGGAGGTCCTGACCGTCTCCCACTCCCGCAATTCACATCTAAGCGGCCAGGAGCCCATGGTCCTGGCAAGATTGTTACCAGGGAGGGAGGGGGGCACCCCCCACCCTCTCTAGTTTCAAGGAACATTTGCCTGCAATTTTTGTTTTCTTCTTTTCTACTCCCAGACCGATATTTTCCTTTATAATTGCAATACGTAATAGTGACTGTCATTGTAATAAGCAGTTTTGGGGGGTGGAATGCAGTATGAAAGCTATTTTGTTATATGTACACACATTTTGAAAGGAACTGTGAAGAATGGAATCAGGTGAGAAAACACATTTCCAGTACTCGTTTCATTTGAGATTCAAGTACACTGTGTGTGTGTGTGGCGGGGGGCACAGTACTCACTGTCTGGTTAAAAAAGATGTATGTGTTTATCACTTTATTCTGCCAAACAGTGAAAAATGGATAAAGAAGACATTAGTGGAAATCGATAGCTTTTTGAGAAGCATCAGGCGAATTTATCTGCCTCTTGAATATATGGGCGCATTCTCTGCATGCAGACTGTTTACAATCACATATGGATGCAAAAATATCAGCAGAAATAAACAATCATTTTTTAGCCTCTGAATCTAGAAGTTAAAAAAAATTAATAGGTAAATAAATCATTTTCATCCAACAGTGAGAAAATAGCAAATTAAATATTATAGATATGATTTAGGTTAATTGGGACCCTATTGCAAAGAATTAACAGAGCCTCTGATCTATAATGTGTTCAGTGGCACTTCGGTTTAGAAGGAAGAATTGGAACCCCAACTCAGAGTAACCTACGATTCAGACCACCATTGGAGAGGGGCGGGTCGGAGCAGGGGGGCCAAAGTGCTGGGCGCGTGTTAACAATGGCGGTGGCTGAGCTCAGCGCTGTAAGAAATTACTGGTCACCGGGCCCTCAAACAACACACTTGTGTCTCACGGTTTTAGGGGCTGGAAGTCTGGGATGAGGTGCTGGCTTGTCGGGTTGTCTGTGAGCGCTTCTTGCTGGTTGATGGAGGGCTGTGTCTTGCTGTGTCTTCACATGGTAGGAAGAGCACTCGCTAGCTCGCCGGACTCTTCGGATTCTGGACAAATCCCCTCATGAGGGCTCCACCCTCATGACCTCACCACTTCCTAAAGCCCCACCTCTTGACATGTTGAGGTCTCAAAATGTAAATTCTGGGGACATAAACATCCAGTCCATTTTATATAGAGCAGGACATCTGAACGTAATGCTGGCAAGCATTTTCGCTGTCATAAACCCACACTGTGGAGAAAATTAGCCTTTTGTGAATGTATGGGCTGCAGATCCCTTCTGTAATTTCTGATGACTTTCTCAATGCAAAAAGTGTTTACTAAAGGCCTTCCTGCTCAAATGTTGCCATAGTTATATAGATGGAGATAGATTCATATCTGAGATGGTCCAACAAAATGGATGCATTTTATATTCATTACAGAATGAGTTTTTCTACTATTTTATTGACATGATACAGACAATTGGAAACACATATACTTAATGTAATAAGAGTGATAGATGACAAAGGTGATTTTATGCCAATAGATTGATAAGAAAAATCAATCCAAACAATAAAGAGTTCTCTGAACGTGCATCAGAGAAGCGTGTTTACTATGCGCAAATGAACGTGGAATCTGTGTGTATGTCTGTATGTTTCGTGTGGGTTTTTGAGAGACGGGGGAGAGGCAGAGATGAAGGGCAAGCATATCTGTGAATCACAGCCAAAAAAACCCAATCTTAGTACTGCTTATGAAAGAACGTCACGTCGCTCGGTAGAAAGTTGTTCCAGACTCATGGTGACGGTCACCCTTAGCTAACCAAATACCAATACTTAAATGTAAATGAAGGACAGTTAAAGATATTAAAGCACTCCTAAAAGCTAGGAAAGGCATTTATGGAAATGAAAAGCAAGAACAATGAACAGCGAGACTCTACAACCTTCAAGAAACAGAGAATACAGCATATCCATAAACGTCGAAACATTTAAAACATCACGTTGTTCTGGATCATGGGAACACATTCTCTTTGAGAAGAGCAGGAGTCCTGTGCAATTTTGTTTATCCTCCCTTCCAGCTTCACACGCACCCCCTAAATGAGGTTGAATTGAACACAAGCACACCTCATTTCATTGTGTTTTGCAGACGTTGGGGTTTTTTTTTGCAAATTGACGGTCTGTGGCAAGCCTTCCTTGAGCCAGTCTGTGGGCGCCATTCCCCCCACAGCATCCGCTTACGGGATTCTTGCACACGCATAAGCAGCCGCCCAGCCCCCCGACCACCTGACCCCTCATTCACACGGAGGCCTCAGAGTTTTGTAAAAATACACAGTGAAATAGGAGGAGTGGAATCTCCTTCAGTCACTTCAATCATTCATTTGGGGGGAAAACAAGAAAAAGAAAAATTAAGTGTGTGCAGTAACTTGAAGAGATTTTTTGTGTGGCCGAAATTCCTGGTGAATTTCTCTTAAAAAAAAGTTCAATGGAAGAAACTACGGGCAATAATAAACCATTCAAAGCAAGACTGGGCTGAACTAACCTTGTCCATAACCCTGTCTCTCTTCAGAGACCATACCTTTTTTCAGTCCTTTTTACTGCAAGAAAGGGAACCTTCAAGTAGATATGATCTTTTAGAAATACCCATTGAAAAGTGAATGTATAACAATGCAAATGCTTGGAAGTTTTACATTTGAAGATGTTCTTTATTTCCCGTGTGCAGCTTTTATAACATGAATGGTCTTAAAAGGTTAAACCCACAGATGGCAGTGACTTTAGTCTGCAAATTAGAGCAGTAGATGGACTCTTTGTTTTGTCCTTGTACAGAATTTGTGTCAGACAAATGAACTGTTACCTTTTGCTTTGTTTGAGGGACTTGAACACATACAAGAGGGATTGCAGGTGTATGTTGTACTGGCCCCAGATGGAGGGACGCGGTTCCCCTCCAGGAGCCACGGGCCACAGCTACCGGCACAGGGGGGAAGGGGCTCGGCAGCTGCTCCCCAACCCCAAGCACCTGGGCTCATCCCAATGCAGAACCCATGACGCTCGTAGCACCTGCTGGGCCCCTCGCTACTGCAGAAGGTCACTTTCCTGGTGGGGAAAATCAGGTCTCCCTCATTTCACAGGTAGGGCAGGCAAGGGTAGAAGGTTTGGAAGAGGGACACTCAGTGGTGAACCCTACTGTGCCAGGTATCAGATTATGTGTCCTTCCTGCCCTGGAGTTTGCTTTTGTATTAAATGGGATTAAATGTTTATCTTCCTTTGGTGGTGAGGATTAAATGAGCCAGGCTGTTGGGGGAATGCGGACACTTGGATCCACAAGACAAAACATAGTGATCACACATTGTTAATTGAAGAAATCTGCTTATTCATTGATCTGACTAGAAGATCCAGGGATGGGCTACGTTTTAAAGGCATGAATCCGGAGCAAAGATGGTGTTGACAGAGATGAGATTTGCTTGTTTTGTTTCTTGACCTTCTGAGATCAGTGCTTCTCACGCTTCAGTTGGTCCGTGAATCAGCTGGAGATCCGGTTAGAGCGGAGCCAGCACCCTAGGTGCAGGTGCCGGGAGGGCTGGGCTTCTGCATCGCTAACAAGCCCAGGTGTTGGCCCCAATGCCAGTCCCTGGACCGCCCTTCCTGTAGCATCGATCCCAGGGCTAACGAGGATGCCAAACACTATCCCCAGGTCTTATTGAAATTTGGATCCACAATCCATCCCAAGGAAATGGTGAGGATAAGCTAGCTTTGTCAGGAATGTTTCCGAAGGGCTGGCTGGGTGGGGATGCACCTTGTCTCCATTCTGCGGAGGAAGCAGTGCAGGGCACGAGGGGTCAGCCCCACCGACCACCTGGTGGGGGCAGAGGCAGCTTCCAGAGGGGAGACTCACGGAAGCCAGACAACTGTTTCCTGCAACACATCGGCAGGCCCCCAGGCCAGGGCCTGGAAGGGGTTCATCCCGTTTAACTTGTGCCCAGACTCCTGCATCCTCAGCACTTTGAGCCGTCCCGGAACAGACGCCAGTTCGATAAATGAGTGATTACTCCTTGTATACCGTTTGGACGCAAATTAGGATTTATCGGGAGCCATACAAAAGGGAGCTACTGAAGGGGACAGACCGTGCTGACGGCAAAGGAATGAGGAAGACTCCTCTGTGGGAGAAATATTATGAAAGGGTCAGAGTCAAGGCTCACAGTTAAACCTGGGGAATTGTTAACACACCCCTTCCCCATTTAGTAGCGGCAAGCGGTCTTAGCTGCGGCCGTTCATAAGGAAATGGGGAAATTCACTGAATGTAAGCAATGGCACACCGAGCATGTTTTCATGTTTATATTAACCCGCAGTAAATTGGGTATTTTAAACGATGATGGCCCACGACAGCGACAAGAAGCCGGGAGACTGTTTACCCTGCCCTCTAGCTGGGTCCAGAGGGGAATCCCTTAGTCGAGTAAGTTCCCCAGAGTCGGGTGGGAGAGCTTCTTTCTGCCGTGTTTGAATCCTGCTGCACCTCGAGGAGGATCCAGAGAGTGTGGTGTTGCTTCTAGAATGTCAGTTCCTTTTTCAGACATCTTGAATGAAGGCCCTTGCAAGGAATTGAATGCACAAAAAGCAGGGAATCTTTCTTTCATAAACCCATTTGTCCCTGCATTCAGCCTACAGAAATCTAGTGTTCCTGAGGGATCATAGTCAAGGCGTCAGGCATTGTGTTATAGTAAGAAGCATCCCGGGAAAGTCTCACTGCCAGGAGTGAAATACATGGTTCTTTTCAGGAGGTGTAGACCGGAGAAATGGTGTCAGGGTCCCAGGATCAGGTAGGAGAATGGTACTCTTGTATGACCTTCAACACTAGAAGACAAGTGACACAGGCCTGGGACAGGTGTAGCAGGGTCCCAGGCTCAATACGACAAGAAAGAACATCCCAGCTAGGCTATGGCTTCTATGACCCTCAGAAACTGAACCAGAGCATTGCCCAGTTATGAAAATTGCTGCCCATTTCCACGTTTTCCACTGACTTAACACACGGCTTACCCCAACAGTTAGCTCTGAATGTTGTTGCACAGCTCACCAGGATGTTTGTACATCGCAGTGCTTCCTGACTCTTCTTTTTTTTTTTTTTTTACCATCACATAGAATATGATATTCTCATAGGATGCTGGACCCAGGGGGGTGTCCCTGATGGGGTCCCATCCGGTGTGCGAGGAGACACATGGGTAAGTAACAGCTCTGCATTAGCTACTGTGATTTTTATAACAACCCTTTGAAGTAGGGATTTTTATTCCCATTTGATAAGTAAGCAAACCGCGTTTAGTCTTTTTTTTTAACTTAATTTTCTAGTGTGCCAGCCATTATTAATCAAATCGACCCATGATCTTGTAATGGCAAGATATAATATCTGCTCTTAACTATCAGTTAGCAACTCAGTGTGTGTTCATTGACCAATGCAGAAAGAAAAAGAGGTGGGAATTTAGACAAGGACCGTCCAACGGATTTTGAAAACACAGATTTTGCGGCGAGCTTGTGGGCGGAGGCTGGGCAATCCTGGTTGGCAGTGAGATCAGCTCTCCCAGGATCTGCAGTGACGTGTTACCAGACGGGCACCTGGTACCCAGCCTTGGGCAGGACTCAGAAACAGGACTCTTTGGGACAGACCTACCCTGGAGAAGCACGGAGTGGAAGAGACGGCGGTGATGCGGTGTAAGGTTCTAGGACTGCGAGTTCTAAACTTCTAAATGCTACCGACAAATGCAACTTGAAAGAACCGGCTGGTTGGGAACCACAGGCTGGCCTCGCTCAGTGACTGGCATTCACTTCCCCGTGGAGAAAGTGCTGACTTGTTATTTGCTCCTTATTTGTTAATTTGACTAAATTGAAGACAAGTTAGCGTTTCCTGAGCCTAGGGAAAGCTGAGATTCTGGCTGAGAATGTTAAGAAGGAGACAGACGATCTGTAAAGCAGACAGACACTGAAAGAATGACAGACAACTGAAGGATGGATTGAGGAACGTGTGATCTTCATACCCGTATCTAGGCAAGACTACTCCGTGACTGACCCTCTATCCTGTACATTCTTGGCCTTTTTTTGTTAGAAATTGGTTCTGTGAGGGCTCAAGCTTTGTCTTTTAGGAGCCCCCAGAACCCTGACAGCAAGTGAGGTGCTTGGTACAAATTAAAATGGTCGATAAATATTGTTGTATAAATGCAAACACACCGCTAAGAGTCTCCTGTAGTCTCTCATATTTACTGTCATTGAATAATACTCAAATGATTTTAGAATAAAACAATACATAGAGAGGCTTAAACATGCAGAAGCTGGAGAGCTCAGGTTGTGCGTGCAAGGCAGTCCATTTTATCACGTTGACTTAAGGAAGATCATGGCGTTGGAAGAGTCCCTGTGGCACTGTGGGTGTCCCCACTGGGGATGCTCGTGTTCTGGAGGCATTACACCGAGCGGCCTCGTTCTGAAGGCCCATCCCATTATTTGAATGTTGCATCCAACAGAACTCCAAACTCTCTCCACTTGGAAACGTCCCTCACACTGGATGAGGCGGGGGCGTTGAAGACTGGCAGCCGGGTCCCTTCCCGTCAGGCGGCCCCGTAGTCACCACGGGGTCACAGTCCAGAGGTTGATGAGCGAGTGAGGTCACTTTCAACAGTTGGCCGGAATCTCCACTCTGTCATGAGGCCCGAGCTCCATATGTGTTCAGTCCGTTAACTCTCAAATACCCAAAACTCCTCCACAAAAGGAAGCCAGGGCTTTTCGGCCAACAGCAGGATTCCTGTTCCCCCAGCCAGTGACCAGTGCTTTTCCCCGGGGTCCAGCAACAGACCCAGAGCAGAAGGGGAGGAGCAGCTTGAAGGCTTTATGTCTAAGTCTGAAGCCCTCCAGTGTCAGGGAGAGAACTGGGGACCGCAGCCTGAAATAAACATTGCAAATGTTTAATTTGCCTTCAGGGGAACTAACAACACGTGAATGAGGCAAATTGTGGCCAATCATAGCCTTGTCCAAAGTCACCTGGATGCTCAGCATTCCCCAGGACAGACTCCTCCAGGGTCAGGTCATCTTGAGCTGTTTAGGAGATGAAAATGCGAACCCAAAGAGACCTTTTTTTTTTTGGTCCACGTAGCATTTTACAAATCATTTTTTTCTCAAAAAAACTTCTATTTTCTAGATTTTTTTTTAGTGTTCAATGATTCATCAGTCTTATATAACACCCAGTGCTCATCAGAACACGTGCCCTCTTACTACCCATCACCCTGCTACCCCATCCCCCCATCCCCTCCCTTCTGTAACCCTCAGTTTGTTTCCCGGAGTCCAGAGTCTTTCCTGGTCTGTCTCCCTCCCTGATTTCTTTCCATTCAGCTTTCCTCCCTTCCCCTAGAGTCCTCCACACTGTCTCTTAATTGTCTAGATTTTTGTTAAAATAATACTAGGAGACTCTGCTGGTGCTGGGACAATTTACACACGAGGTGCAGGGCCCTTGAGCCAAGAACAAGCTGCCCCGTCTGGACTCCGCACACATTCCCCAGCTCACTGTTTATATATATGTTTTTCTTTCTTTTTTTCTTTTTTAATTTTTACCTGTTAAATAGCCTTTGTCAGAAGAATTATCTGGTACTTAAAAAAGGCAGTGTTGGACTTGAAATTTTGATTAATTTTTTTAATTGAATGGGCTACTTTATAACTTTCTAGGGACAGAGATGAACCTATCAAGTTTCTCTCTTCTGTTACAAATGCAAATAATTTCTAGTCAGTGCAAAAGATAAAAAAAGGTGGTGCTTGATTGTCCTGTTTCTCATCAATCACTTTTGTATCTAACACCACAACCTTCTCCTAATTTTCGTTTGTTAAGTGGTCCCCATGTACGCCTCCTCCACAAGTGTCTGGACCTGTTTAGCGCCTCACTGGGTCACTCATTCGTTAACGAGGTAAATAAAAGCTTTGGCATAGGTTCACTTTATATCTATATGGAGCAATGATTCTAATATTTTAAAAATTAAATAAGACAATGTCTCTTTATAAACTGATTTCTTTTCTATAATTAGTGCTTCAGAAAGCCTTTTAAGAATGACCCAGAGCCTGTGTATTGACAGTGAAGCTGTGCATTATTATTGACGAAGCACCGACCTTCTTCATTGAAGGTAATGAGGGACATTGCTCAAGATTACAGTTCAGGAATGTTCCAGGATTGATTCACTACGAAGAAAAAGGAATCTCTGGTTTCCCTGTGGAGTAAGAATCCAGACCAGGAAAGCAATAGGTTGTTATATCTATCAGAGCAGTATTGATTGAGCGTATCGTAAAATGAAAAGATCCTCTTGTCAAAAGTGACAAAGTAATGAAATCATGTACGAGGCTTGGCTAGCACCCTACTAATTTTTTTACGTGGCCCCCATTCTCCCCAGATTATATAAATTTTAAGCAGATTGATGGATTCTGCAACTTAATATGGTGAGCTTTCCTGAAGCATGCCCCAATAATTTTAAAAAGCATTTAACAAAGAAAGAAAGCCCTTGTAAATATTTTCCCAGTTTAGTGAGAAATTACAAGATAAAGCAATTGTGGAGTGGGAGTATAGATTAATAGATTAGGGAATTAGCTATTGTTTGTGAACAGATACAAAGGCAATAACAAATGATTATTAAGTATGAAGAATTTAATTAAAATGCAAATATCATGCTCTGTTATGTATTAATAAATAGCAAGGAATTTAGGGAAACAAGCAAGGAATTAAAGCATGATTATATATTTTAATTAAGTGTTAATTCATGACAGAATGTTAATGGGGATTATATGAAAGTATCTGGGGAAAAGTCAACCGTTAGTGATGGATTAAAAGTTAAGACTGTGAAAACTCCACAAAAGAATGATCTTTCAAAATATTGTTGAAACTATTTTGGTGTCAGCTATTAGAATCTTGAAATTTGACATTATAATTAACTTAAAATAACATATAATAATTAACAATACTAATAAAGAATCTTTGTGTTTCATGTCCATAGGAAGTATTTTTCCATTTTAATAATTCATAGACTTGCAGAATTTTTGATTTAGAAGAGAAATTAAAGATTTTCTACGTCAAAACCTGATTTGATAGAAGTTAATGGCGCATCCTTGATTTCCACAGTCAGGGGCTTGGGGCTTCTCGTTCACTGCTCCTCTCTTCTGGGGTTCTGATTCTTCTCCAGATTCACTGAGATACATAGTCAAATTGGTAATGAAGTACCATTTGACCAACAGTTGAGCAAGCGCCAAACGCACCTTTGCAAAACGCTGTGAACACTTGGTTTAGAGCAGGCAGCTTGGTGTAGTGTCCCCGGGGGGAGGTCCAGCTCCCTGTGCATCCTCCAGGGCCCACCAGATCAGAGTGCGGCGTCACCCACAGGGAGGGGCAGGCTCAGGGAGCGTGTGAGGACCCAAGCACCAGCGCGCCCACTGCTCAGGAGTGGCTCAGGATGCCCAGCCGGCACCCAGCGCATCCGGCGCGGCCAGAGTGGGAGCCGCGGAGAGAACAGCCTGCGGGATGTCTCCCGGCCAGCTGCCCACCCGAGAGGCAGAAACAGGAGAGAAGGTGGCAAGGGAAGCCACGACTTGTGGTTAATAGAGGAAACACACAGCTGTGGGTGGCGGCCCCGCAAACCCTCCAGTCTCCTGCAGCAGAGGAGCGGACACTGAGTCCTGCTCAGCCCGCAGCGCTCCTCCCCAGGGTAGCATCATCGTGGGGCCGGCGGAGAAGAGGTTTGGGAAGATACTGGTTCTCCTTGGAGGACAGGCAGAAATATGGGGGGAAAGCACAACGAATGCCCGCTTTCTATGCCCTTGAGGCGTCGGCGATGTCAGGATACAGGCATTTTACTATGTGACCTTAATCATACATGTAATACATAAATGTTTGGTTGCATTTCTTTGCACTTATTCATTATTCAGTACATGTTTGCTGAGTTCCTGTTGTGTCAGACCCGTGGATATTAACATTAACTCATGTATATCTCGCGTGTATAACCGCATAGAAAGCATTACAACCGCTGGCACCTTCAATAAGAACGAAAGAAACACAAAAAAGAACCAACTGCTCAGTAAAAAGAAGCGATGAAGCATCTAAATTTCATTTTTTTCTTTCATTTTTCTTTTTTTCCTTCCTTCCTTCCTTCCTTTCTTTCTCTTTCTTTCTTTCTTTCTTCTTTCTTCCTTCCTTTCTTTCTTTCTTTTCCTTTCTTTCTTTCTTTCTTTCTTTCTTTCTTTCTTTCTTTCTTTCTTTCTTTCTTTCTTTCTTTCCTTCCTTCTTTATTTTTCTTCCTTTCTGTGTAAGTCAAGAAACAAGCTCTCCTGGACATCTGTGCTTGCTTTAGTTCTGGACAAAACAAATGGCAAGTAGGACACGCTCATCACTTGTGTTCCCTTTAGTCCACTGGGCCGGCTTCGCCCAGCGTGGGGCTTAGGGTTGATTGTTCCGGATTGCCTCCATGTAGCTGTGCTTCCCTGGGGTTGTGCCAACGTCCAGGCAAGGGGAGGCTCCCCCAGGGAATGGGGAGAGAGTGGGACTGGCCTTGGTTGTCTTCCTCCTCCAAGGGCGTGTCCCCTCCTGTGCTAAAGCCGGGGATCTTCCCAGGTTCCAGGAGCTACTCCCTCCCTCCCCCACCTGCTGGGGAAGAAATACGCCCTCTCTTTGGCTAACCCCGGGATTTTGCTGCTCCTGTCGGCTTCCTGGCCTGGACTCCCTTTATTAAACACTCTTCAGCTACTCTTTTTCATGGGGCTATCTCTTTCCTTTGGGGACTCTTTCTTAGTTCTTCTACAAGTTCCCTATGCAAGTTTGTTTTTCCTCTTTCCATGTACCAATCCCAAATTGTATAAACTGCTCTTGTGTCACTTTGGCTTTGATTAGATGACTTTACCAAATGTATGCTCTAACAGAGGTGACTGAATATGTCACAGTGCTTAGGCTGGCTTCTCCTCTTACAGATTCAGATCTGCAAGATCACACTGAGGCAAGGAGTGCTTTTCTATTTTTCCTCAATTACCTGTATTTGAACTCATACTTCAGATACGGAGGAGTGAGCTTTTAACAAAAGAACCCTCCGTCATTTAACAACTATGAATTTTGGACCAAATACCCAAACTAAAACAAGGAGAAGAAATAAACTCCCTCCCCAGAATTCTATATTCAGTGAAAATGGCCTTCAATAAACATGCAAAACCAAGGCATTTTCAGATGACACAGTAGTTACCATTTCTAGGACTACTTATTTATCCCCGAGGACCCAACTTTCTCAGCCTGCAAACTTCCCTTAGCATTAGCATTACTTATAATGTGGTCACCAAACTGATCATATCCCAGACATCGTGAATGTTGTGTTGTCAGGATTTGGTTATATTCTTCTGAAAAATGTTGATATTGGTTTTAGACTCCCAAACATCAGGGAGGCAAAGATGCCAACATGACCTCTGGCTCCATGTTTTACATTTTCCACACGATGATTTCAAATATAAGCTGAACTCCACTTCTGAGTTGAGAGACAGCACAGATTTTTGTTTTGCATTGTTTTGATTTGATTTTGACATCAGCTCGTTTTGCCTGATTTCAGTGCTTCACCATATCCAGTTATGGAAGGGACACGTAGCACGTCCCCTCACTTGTTCTAGAAAAAGAAATTCCACCACCAGCTAACCAGCAAGTTTGACATAATAAAACTGGATTTTTAAAGATTTCATATTTTGCAGTTCTTGCATGCAATCGGAAGCCAAAATTGATTCCAAGTTATAAGGTAGCACACAGAAGAAATAGTTTTCACTGTGGAGTATTTATATGCGATTCCATAGCCCCATTATGCACCGAATGATCATGTTTCCTAACTCACCTGATAAATAATTAAATCGAAGGGGTAGGTTTGGAGGTGGTAAGAGGGTCCTGAGATAGTTAAGTTAAGAACCTAGCAGACGACTCATATTTGACTTTATCCTGGTATCAGGAAACTGCAGGGCCCATTGAGAGCGAATGATTTAGGCCCTTGGTGTCGTTTTGCAGGCTGGCTTCTGCCATCCGTGGGGATCTCGGTGCTACTTTGTGGCTCTCTGACTTACTGTTCTGTTGGAGAGAACAGAATGGCAGGAACTGCTTGCAGGTGGAAACCTGCTCAAGTCAAGTACCTGCTGTTTGAAGTCTTTTAAACCCCCCTTTGAGCGTGAGTGATGGCTGTCCCAGACCAGGCAGAAACACCTGTTCCCATCTCTAAAAGTAAAGTGGAGTGCGTTTATGAGGTCCTAAATTACTTTACAAACAAGTGAAGCTTTTGAATCCTGTGCCTTCGCAATTTCCCTGAAGGAATACGGTTTAAAGGCAGTTTAGGTTTATTGCCATTTTGTTACTTCTACGGATCTTACCTTTAGGATAAAATCACATTTTGAAAGCCTGCAGTAGAAATATAAGCAACCTTGGCTTTACTCTCTGGTACTGCACAGAATCTGGGGAAGATTAAACGTGAAATGATTCCATGGCCACATCAACAGATTCCCTGTCCCCAGATACTTTTCCGTATTATCGTTTCATCATTCCAGATTCACTCACATGGAGCCATCATTTCTATCAGGCCCTTCAGTAAAATGTAAGCCCCCTAGAAAGTAGTAAGCCTACCTGCTCAACTCATGTTGTGGTAATATGCACTAAAACCCTGAGCAGGTAGAAGACCCTGACTTGAAGAAAGTGAATGGAGGAGAAAGGTGATAATGATTTACTGGGTACCTTGGCATATGCTGAGCACAACTTTACATTATCTGTCGTCCTCAAATTCTGGCTGGGGTGGGTACCATTAGCACAATTACATAGGGCCCTGAGATCAACAGAGTTGATATAAATTCCCAAAGACATAAAGCGATTACATTATGGCTGGGATTTCAACTCAGAATCATTTGAACACTGAGAACAGAAGGTGAGACTGGCAAATAAAAGTGGGTCCTCAAATTACGGATTTGCTAATCATTTTAACCTCAGATTTCCTTCTCCCTAACATTAGTAGTATCAAATGCAATTCGGGTGTTTTGCAATCATCAAGATGAACAGTACGGATACTGTTGGGTTTCTTGATTGGTTTGTTGAAGAAATGATGGCAACGAGCAGCAGAAATTACTAGAAGGATTGCAAGTGTTAGTCTCTAGTGGGGACTGCTGATTGCAGGAGACTGACAGGCCTTACATATGCAAGTACATCATGAGGGAAATTATTTTAAAGAAGAAAGAAAACAATAATTATCCACTTGATAGGAATTTTAGAATGTGCGTTTGTAATCAAAACTAATGTTCAGAGTGAAATGTCAGTAGGAAAACAAATTCAGGAAAAAAGAATCTTTTAAAGGAAATTGCCCCTTCTAAATTATACATTTTTTTTTAAAAAGGAACAATTTGCCTGTGACTCCCAAAGAGAGCGTCAAATGCTATAGCTACCAAAATATGCTTATTTTAAAAATAAACGTATAATAAAATAAATTTCCCAAGATATATACACAGGCTTATTGTTTCATAGCTGTTGATGCTTTCGATGTTTTTTCATTAAACATTTCAAAATGAAATAAAAGCAAAATTGGTACAAACTGTAATTTCTAAAAATCTTATGGGAAAATAACACTTTTCCTTATTATAACCATTCTTTGAAAAAATATATCATTTTTATAACTCTTCAGAAGTTGAATATACTGAAGTTGAATGTACTAGGCACACGGACTGCTGAATACTGTTGGAAGGTATTCATCTTTCTTCTTAACATGGAGCCCAGTGAAATAAGACAAAGTGCAGATGACTTCAGGTTTAATGATTTCTGGACATGAGGTCCAGGAGAAGCCTTATGTGGCCCAAGCAGTAATAGTAGGAGCATCACAGAGAGCTCTAGATTCAATATTTCTTTGTTGTTTGGGTATTATATAAGCCCTACTCTGTGCTGCGCATTCTGCTCACTTCTACGAGTCAGGCCACCTGCTCATAACCTCATAACTCAGCGGTAGACCAGCGAGTGTCCGAGGAATTCAAGACACAGAAATAATTGGATTCTGTATAAAAATTTCATAATCTGACTAAGCACAGGGAATCACACAGAAGGCCATCGTAGAGCTTAGAATATGCTTTCTTGAGAAAAAAGATATGCTTTTCACTGAATCCTGAATGAAGCTGAGGAGTTCAGTGGGCCAAGAGAAGGGGAAAATGTTTCCAATCACAATTAACGTACAGGCGATGATTAGAAGGCAAGAAAAATCATCCCTGGGACAGAGAGTGATTTAGAGATTGTATAACTTTGTAGCCAGAAGATATACATGTAAATACAGCAGACCGTAGGTTGATGATAACCTTAACCATTACGTAAAGGTATAGTGGCTCTGACTGGGACAGTAACATTGCTGTGGAAAAGTGGATAAAAATTAGGAAAGTAAGTGTGCAAGCTACGCTCATCGAATGCCACTAACTACCTCTCATCTGTGCACCTGGAGGAAAGCAAGAGAGAAAGGAAACCACGCCGTCTCCACATTGCTTCTTAATGGGTTGTTAAAATGTAAGACGAGGTAGCACATACTTGGCAAAAATTTTGACTGACTCATGTTCTAAAAGGTTAATACCAAATGAAAGTATAGTGTTTTGTTTTCCAATATAATTTTTAAAGTGAGCAGATTTCAGAGTCATGCCATAATGAACTTGGAGATCTGGAATGATTTATTTTACACGATTTGGGTGAGTCATTATAATTAGGTTAAACTTTTTTATTGAGCATATAGATAATTGAATTTTAAGAGGTCATGTTTTTTTAATAAAATGTGTCTGGACATTCTCCTTCATTATTCAGTGTGATTCTATTAACCTCGAGTCTGATCCTTTGGAAGAAGAACAAACTCATAATTGACATTCTCTATCTGTATTCTAACAGGCTGCGACCCAGATCCTCAGATTTGCTTACCACAAGGGAATGTAAAATGTTTAGCTGAGGGAGAATAAAATTCGAAATTATTGCATTTCATACTTTGAATGACATTTTTAGCTTTTTGTGGGAAAGGATATGAAGGTTATTGATTTATTGAAAACAAATCTAGTTTCCCATTAAGACTGGGTAAAATTTTTATATAAGACTGGTGAATCACAGACCTGTACCCCTGAAACAAATAATATATTATATGTTAATTGAATTTAAATTAAAAAAATAAAAAAAATTTAAAAAGACTGGGTAAAATTGGTGAACACTATTTATTGCATAAACCATTGACTATTTTTTTCCCATTAGTCTAGAAGATGGACATAAAGTACTTAAAACATTGAGCATCACATTTTAAAAAAATGTAATGATCTTTAACTGTTTCTGATGTTCTACTATTTTAATTACTCAGAAAAGCTTTCACTTGAGATCAAAAATAATTTTATTACTTTTCAAAACTCTTTTCATGTGTGCATTTAACATATGCATTTAGATAAATGACCCAGAAAAACAAGTTGTTCTTATTTATGCAACAAAGATAGATGATAGATAGATAGATGATAGATAAATAGATAGATGATGGATGATGCTTAGATAATAGAACTATAGAAAGATGATAGATAGATAGATAGATAGATAGATAGATAGATAGATAGATGATAGATGATTGAGATAGAGATACTACGTTAATTAAGGTTACTCAAAGACAGAAACATAGTACTCTCTTCCTTGAAAGCGTAGATCAAGGGATAAATCTGACACAGAACGATCATTTTAACACCATATGAATTTTTCCACACTAGAGTAGTATATAGCAAGAAGAGAAATGCTTTAATTGGCCCAGACAGCACAGTATGATGTAGAACGTGTGAATGGAGAGCTAATGGGAATGGTTGAGGGAGCATACTCAGGAGACAGACTGTCAAGGTGAAAATGTTGGCTCTGCTTCTCTTAGTTTTATGGAGGTCAGCAAGACCCACAGCATTTCTGCATGTCCACTTTCTCACCTGAGGGAAGGGGGTAACAGTGTCTGGAGAATCGAGTGCGTGTGCACATACAAGATGCCCCAGGCTCTGCTTGGCACATGGAACATGCACACAGTGGGCTGCCTGGTACTGTTCAACCTCACGCACGATGCTGCTCTGTGCTGGGGGCCAAGATGTTTCACACACCGACATCACCTTGTTTAGAAATGAATTAGTGGCAGATAATTCCACATTGAAGTAAGCACATGGATGCTATTAGGATAGAAAACATTAATGTATTTCCCCATTTTACTGATTTCTCATTTTCTCCTTATTTTCTTCTTTATACATACTTTGTTCTGTTTTGTTATTTTTCTAGATTCTTGAGATGCAAGTGTAGATATTTTACTTTCACTATTCTTTCTGATATGTTTTGTTACAAACTCCCTTCTGAGCATTCATTTGCTTTTATCTACACATACTGATATTTTGAAATTTCATTATGATTCATGTAAAATACTTTTAGAAATTGGGCTTTGAATTTTTAATTAGAATTTATTTAAAAATGTATTGCTCAATTTCTGATCTGTGGGTGAATTTCTGCTTATCTATCAATTACTGATTCCTAGTTTAATCCATCCTCATCAAAAACTGTGGTCTGAATGGTTTCAACCCTTTGAAATTTGTTGTGGATTGCTTTATGAATTAGCACATGGAAAATACTAGCAAATGCTCTAAGAGCATTTGAAAAGAATGTAAATCTGTCATTTACACACGTAAATAACTATATGTGCATATAGATATTCATATATGTATCACATCCATAAGGTTGTTTGTTAATAGTGTTGTTCAGATCATATAGTTATAGATTTTTATCTATGTGTCTATCAGTTTTGTAGGGCTTGTGTTAAAATTCTCACTATAATTGTGGATTTTTCTGTCTCCTTTTAGTGCGGTCAGTATTTACCTTATGTATTCTCAGAATATCCAGCTAATTTTCCCCTCTGATTGGATGCCAACTGCAGTGTTTCCCCAGCACAGGGTGACTGCTGGAAAATCACCTTCTCCGAGGAGCTTTGCGTTCTTGGTGGTCTTCCTTCAGCCAGATCTCTGAGCCTCACTCCTGTGCCTGCATCAGGAGCCAGTCCGGAGTTGAAAGAATTTCAATGCAGACTTTGCCGCTCCTCCTCACCACTCCCCCTTTTCCAGCACCTTTTCCCCCAAATCCCAGCTGTGTCAGAGTCTCCGTACTCTGGTCTCTGCCACCTTCACGCGGTGAGAGCTGCGCTCTCTGCCGGCTCTGCCTTCCGGCCTCCTGGGATAGACAGTGTGGCCAGAGCACCTGTGGGCTCACACCCGCAGCCTCCTATAGATTTGCCTGCAGACGTTTCTTGTGTCCATTTTGTCCAGGTGTCATAGTTGTTTACTTCGAGAGGCTGAGTCCGATACTGGTTGATCGAAGCCACAAACAGAAGACTCTCGTGGTTCTCTGTTATTCATTTAATTCATATTTACATTTCTTGTATTTAAAATTCTCTAAATCTTAGAAAGAAGTGCTGAAACCCGAGTGCATTGATGACCTTGCTCCAGTGCAGATAGTTCTCGGCTTCACTCCCAACCTCCCGTTTCCATTCCAGCTTCTCTCAGTGGTTGCACACAGTCCTCCCGTGACCGATACTTTTTAGGGTAGATCCCAGAGAAAACACAGCTTTTCTCTCCTGGAGGTTTTTCTTCTCCCAAACCTGGAAAACTATTTCTTTAGAGGCTTACAAAAACAAGATTTAGAAATGTGGAAAAGATTCACTGAGTCCTTAACAGTCATTGTTCTGCGTCAAAACTCCCAGTGGCCCAGCGGAGACTGTCTCCTATATATTCATTGTCCTGATGGAGGGCATCAGACGTACCCCCTCCCTCGGATTTTGCCTGAGATACTTCCCAGGTTCTGTACAGCCCACATTTCATAAGAGAAGCATATATTTGCAAATTCACTGAAATAAAATAGATTCGCTTTTATTTCCAAGTAGATAATTTGCATTTTTTAATTCATAAGGCTTCTGTCCAGCATAAGAATGAGGCCTTTGGTAATTTAATGAAAAAATATTCACTTGCAAATAATTTTTGCTGCTTTAAGGAATTTCATTATTATTTTGCACCAGCCACTAGCTGATAGGTTACTTTAAGGCAAGGACTGGTTCTTTTTCTTCCTGTTCATCTGACAGCATAATGTTGGTATAAGCTCTAGACATACGTCTGCTGAAGGAAGACCACCAACACAGTGTGCATTGGTGTCTGCACAAAGAACATCTTAATTTGGGGCAAACTTAGAGAATTTTAAATAACTATGTAATTTTCAAGAATAGAATGGCTGAAAAATAAAGAGAATTCACTTAAGAGTTCTGAAAAAAAGAGAAAAATTAATCCCATAAATTATTTTATGATAATCTAGACCAAAAGCCCTGATACTCCAATGTGTGCTGTTCTTATAAGAAAAAACAAAATATGCAAACAATGAATCATGGAACACTACATCAAAAACTAATGATGTAATGTATGGTGACTAACATAACATAATAATAAAAAAGAAAAAGAAAGAAAAAAAAACTTACAGCAAAAAAACAAAACAAAACAAAACAGTAAAACTGGAAAGTTACTTTCTTTTATATATCTCTTGAAGAAGATTTATCCACTTCCATGGAAAATCTGTCCATTTTCCAATAAACCTCAGATAGCATATCAGGAAAAAGGGGGCAAAAATAAAGGATTTGAAAGCCAAAAAGAGAGACTCTTTCCATCTTACTGCATTGCAATATTCTCTTCCTTCCGCTAATGCTTCAATATGCAAATCAGCTTTAAAACTAAAAGGGTACAAATCGTGTCTGTGTTGCATCCCTGGAAGACATGATGGCACTGTATCTGTGAAGAAATAAGCTTCGGGGTGTCAGGAAACATGGTTTAAGAATCACAGATACACGAGAGACACAAGTGTGTGTCCCCCAGAAATGCACATGCTGAACTCCCACTCCTCAATGTGACTGTGTTTGGAGGTGGAGCCTCTAAAGTGTGGACTGAGCTACAGGATGCTGTTGGGGGTGGGATCGTCCACTTTGACGTCCTTCTAAAAAGAGGAGGAGGCATCACAGTGTGTGTGCCCAGAGGGAGGACACAGCAAGGTCTACACACTGAGGATGGAACTCAGGAGAAACCAGCCCTGCCGACGCCTTGATCCTGAGCTTCCGGACTCCAACACATCAAGAAATAAATGTCTGTTTCTCCAGCCACGCGGTCTGTGGTACCTTCTTAGAGCAGCCCTAACAAAATAACAGGGACTATTAGAAGAAATGGACTATGAATTACTAAACCTTTCCGACATTGATAATTTTACAGTTTCCTGGATTCAAAGTATTTTGAGAGAAATGAGTCCACGTTCTCTGAGAGTATTTTTCAGCAGCTTCCCTCAAAACCAGGTTTCTTTTAAAAGCATTAGACAGTGGAACAGACACAAAGGATCAAAGAAGGTTTTGGTGATTTGGAGCCAGGTTGATTCAGGTCTGCAAGATAAATTCTTTGAGAAAAAAAATAATTAAATCTTTGATCATGTCATTCTGCTTTCAGCAATCTGAAATAAGTCCCAATGGACTCAGAACGATGTAGGCTTCTCACATCTGTTCCCCAAACACGGTCTCTCCCTTTCCGATGTCCCCTCCTGTGATGCTCCGGTGTCATGGAGCCCCTCTGTGGCAGATCTGGCCCCAGTTTTGCACACAGGGTGTCCTCCATCTCCATGATGTATTCTTCTGCCCTCGTCTGCTTCCTTGGAGTGCTGTTACTACTCTACCTCATTGGGAAAAGCAGATGACTTCAAGGTATCTGCTCAGATTACCCTCAGTCATTTGTGGTGAATCCTTCCCTGAATCTTCTCCCAGTTGGTTATTATTTTTTCTGAGGACATTTACAATCTGCCTTCTGTAATACTTATTTCTCAGATTATAGAGTCAGTATCTATCAACCTATCATCCATTCATCCATCAATTCATATATATTGATCCTGAGGCTGGTCCCATGGTCTCTAAACCAGGAATAGGCTATAGTTTCCTGGTTAGAGCGATGACCACATGTTTTCCTTGCTCTAATCTTTCCCTGATCTGGGGTGTTGTGATGAGAGCCAGAGGTTACCCTCTGTGTATCAGGGTCCATACCATAGGAATCCCAAAAAATATTAACCTGGGGATTTACTGAGGAAAGGTATAGCCTCCACATCCCCTTTGCTTCCTCATGTAAGCAAATGCCTGGGGGAGAGAAGGGGCAGGACCCTGGGTTCTTTCCCTTTGGAATATAAATGGATGTCTTCAGGGATAGATAAGACCAAGATCTCTGAGTTCACAACTACTGGATTGTCTACACACTCTAAATCTCATCCTCATTGAAATGCAAACACATATCTTCAAGGAGGTAAATCCCTTAATGTCTATTTGGTATCTTCCATGTCTTGGCTTCTAACCAGGTCCTCATAAAATATGTTCAGAATGCCCTAACCATGTGCAAACACAAAAATATTCACTTTCAGATAGGTAGTGTTATGATCCTCCCTTTGTTTCCTACAATTTCCTTGAACACATTGAGACCTGATTAGTATAAACTGGATAGGGTAGGGCAGCGTAGGGTAGAGCAGGGTAGAATAGAATAAGAAGTAGAATATAATGATACTGAATTTAATTGGGTTAGATGGTACAGGGTTAATTTCAATATCCCTTTTTTTCCTTCTGATTTTTATAATTCTGGCTGGCTTGTGTCTATAAGATAATAAAAAATCCAACCAGTAGAACTTTCAGTATTTAAAAAGAAGAGTGCCATTTCAAACAGGACAAGTATATAATAATAGTTGGCTCCAAAATATTCCATATCAAACAAGATTCCTTGGTTTGAGTTGTAAGACGTAGCTCACATCATACTGTTCCTGGTCAAATTTCCCATTCTGTTTCATGCCATGTATGTGGCCCATTTAATGAATATGAGATTTTAAAACTGCAGTTCAGTCTTAGGAACTATACACATACTGTAGATTGTAACACTTCTTTGAACTTAGTTGAGAAGAATTCAAATAACACTGAACAGAGAAAATTCTAGGAACATGTGCCAAAATGGATATTCAGATCTTCTGCCATGCATTTTAAGGAGGTTAGTCTATGAATTTTTAGATGAAAGACTTTGCTCAGGGTCTTAGAAATATAAATAGGAAAAAAAAAAAGTGAGAAAAGAGAAAAGAAAAGCTTTGAGTTAATCCAATTTCCAGGTGAGATAAAATAGGTGCCACAGAGTTGAAAGGCCAGTTTCTATCATGTGCTTTTTGGCAATCATTCTGTAATGTGTTTTAGTAAAAGAACACTTATGTTTTCCCTCAGAGAAAACGACCTTTGATGGCAGTTAGATGTTTCACAGTTTGTTTGTGTACTTTTGACTTCAAAGTCAGCAAGTGGGAAAACAAATCTATTTTCTAAACATTGTGTGATATGCTGAACACATTGATTTCTTCTTTCTTTAGAGCAGAAGTCAAATATGTTCACCACATGTAAAATGTGGAGGTGTTTGTCGAAACTTGGGTCTAGAAAGAAAAGCGAGCTGACACTGAAAACAGGCTGAGTCTGAGCTGACCCCTGATGGGACAGAGCTGACTCCTGATGGGACGGAGCTGACCCCTAATGGGACGGACCTGCCAGGTGGTTAATGCAGATTCCCTCAAGAGTCTCCGGTGCACCAGGGTAGCTGTGGTCCATTCCCAGGACGAGCTCTGGAAGTTTCCTCATAAATGTGTTCCCAGAGAGGACCGTGTGAAAGTCCCCTTGCCTCACTTCTTGAGAGAATCAGTTTGGAAGCTCGCCCAGAAAACTGTTGTTCCTACAAAAAAGAAGGAAAAACAATGTATGTTTGAACCAATGGTGCTAGGTTTCTAGAGGTGGGTGTAAGCTTTAGATTTCTTCACAACAAATAAATAATGATTTGAGTAAAACAAGAAACAACCAACAAATCTGATAGATTAAAAAAAATTCAAATACTGGAAAGTTAATTAAAAAAAATTTTAGGGGTACCTGGGTCGTTCAGATGGTTAAGCCTTTGGCTCACTCAGGTCATGATCCCAGGGTCCTGGGATCGAGCCCCATATCGGGCTCCTGGCTCAGCGGGAAGCCTGCTTCTCCCTCTCCCTCTGCCCTTCCCTACTGCTCATGCACTCTCTCTCTCTCTCTCTATCTATCTCTGTGTCTCAAATGAATAAATAAAATCTTTAAAAAAAACAAAAACAAAAAAACTTTTGAGGTGATGTCACACAGTCCCAAATACTAATATTTTATTTATTTTACTCCATATGGGACTTTGTTTACTTATTTAGATTCAGGAATTCTAGAGATATAAGAGATCAGAGATTATCTACTTTAAACAACAACCTCATTATATCAATAATGCTGAACCCCAACGTGGTTGAGTATCTTGTTAAAGTTCGGGCACATATTATGCGTGCAAATGACAGCTAGTAGGTAGGTGCCTATATCCTACTGCCAACTTGGGAATCTGTCACCCACTGCCTTGCATGGTAGAAAAGAGGATTAACCTAATTATTTCTGAAATTCTGGCTATACCTCCATGGCTTACACTCATCTGGGTCTCAGTGGATATTTGAATAAATGCAAAAGCTCTGCAACGTGGGAAAACTTCCCAGCCAGAGAAAAACACTTGGCCTTCCTCATCTTCAGCATTCTTACTTCTCTATATTCTATTACTTTTATCTTCTCTCCAGTAGTTGGTGTTAACAGACATATTCTAGAACCAGATTTCCAAATTCCTAATCCAGCTCAATTTCCAAGAGCAAATGTAGCAAATCGATTTTCAAAGAACAACAGCCCCTTGCAGGAGTAGGCGAGTTCTCTCCCATTAGAACCAAAGGAAGGAATTCTTCTCCTTTCCAGAATCACAAACTCTTTCAAGAATCATAAACTCCTTTAATTTTCTGCTTCAGGAAAAATAGTCTCTGATTTTGTTTTGTTTTCATTTCAAGAAAACCATCACGGCTTTTTCTTTCCCCCTTTCTAAGACACAATAAGGCCCTAAATAGGAGAACTGAAGAATAGACATTGTTGTTTTTATTGTTGGTGCCCTTGTTTTCTGGGGACCTCTAAATGTCCTCAGGGAACATGTCCAGTCTTGTCCCAAGTGTTGAAACTAGCTCTAAAATGACCAGTGCTGGAGCCCTGGCCAAGTGCCTTTCATTTGTGCCGTGGCAGAATTAGCCCTAGGTGTTTCTGACCACTGGTTTGGTGTTCAGTTCACACACACACACACACACACACACACACACATACATGCACGCACATGCATGCACATGCACTCTCTCACATGAACATGCACTCATCAAGCTCACTTAGAATCACGCAATGTTGGAGCTTACTTTTGGATGAAGATTATGGCGATGACCTCTGTCATGTAATGAGTGAGTTAACTGGGTAGCTAGTGGGCACAGGACTAATGGGGACCCTGGATTTAGGCCTCCTAAGTAGTGACCCCCCATGTTTTTGTCAGATCAACGTACCTTTTACCTTCTTCACTTGTTCTGACCCTGAGAGCCGGTTGCTGGCGAGCAGCAGTAGAGACTGAGTTTAGCCAAGTGTGGTGAACCCTGACTTGTAGGCTCCCTGAACTGCTTTGTCATTGTTTCCAGGGGAAAGCACCTTCTAGTTTATCAGTCTCATTTTTAAAATTATACAACAGTTTTTGGAAAACCACCCATTTTAAATTAGAGATTCTTTATACTGAAAATAATAAGAGTTGATTGTAATATCTGATACAAAGAGGTTATTTTATGCTTTCAAGCATATTTGCAAAAAATCTATGATGTTGTCACGAATTAGTTAGCAAATACTAATTTATAAGATATGCTGATAAAGACTGTTTTCATATTGCTATTTCAATATTTATGGAAATTTGTTGTAAGCAAAGCATCCAGTTAGAGATATTAAAATCACAACAACAAATAAAACGAAGTTCTTCTCCCTAAAGCAACTTAAAACCTAATGGGAAGGGTCAGAAATCCACATGAGAAATCCACAGCCATGACCATGAGGGAGGGGAAGGGGGGGAAGTCTCAGGAAAGTGGATGGAATATGGAAGCTGCATTTCCACCATGGAAACCTGATCCTGGAAAGACTTCTGCTGGAATATCGGTGAGCATCTAGGTGCAAATCCTTCATACACCTGTAGCTGTGAGCAGATAGAACACAATGCAGTGAACAGGGCACTTCTACGAATCCTGGGACAGGAATTAACAGGGCTGAGGTTCTCGGAATAAGACTCAGAATGCTATTGGGAAGTGAACAATGTCACAACACACCGACATGAAATAGAACCATTCTGGGACGGGTCGAGGCAAACCTAGACGACACCCTTGCTGTGGACTGAGAGGCACCACACCGTCACATCCATGCATTGGAGCCCTAACCCCTGGTACCCCAGGACGTGACTGTGCTTGGAGACAGGTGCTTTAGAGAGGTGATGAATGAGGCCATTAGGGTGAGGCCCTAATCCAGCAGGACTGAGACACCAGGAAGAGACACCAAGGATGTGGGCACAGAGGGCGCAGCAAGAAGATGCAGGCCCAGGACGGAGGCTTCAGGAGAACCCAAGCCTGCCCACACCTTCTTCTTGCAATTTTGGCCTCCAGGGCTGTGAGAGAGTAAGTGTCCGTTGTTGAAACCACCTCCTCTGAGGGATTTTGTTAGGGTAGCTGGAGCAAAGTGATGGGACGGTACTCACATCTGAACATATAAATCAAGCCTATTTCTTCCACTGCCTTATATTCCCAGTATGTCCTTGCTCCTGGTCATTAACGACCTTATTCAATTTAGTTTCTTTACTTCCCAACATATATTTATTGAGGACCTACTATGACCCACGCACTAAGCTAGGGATTTGAAATATTAGCTAGGAAAAAAAAAAAGGAATCCTTTTTTTACATGCAAAGTCTAGTCAGTTATGGACAACTTAATAACTAATACATATGAATTAAATATGTATAATTTTAAATTATTAACATCTAAATTGAGGGAGAACATTAATTCCTGATGTAAGAACTTAAGTCCAAGTTACTAAGTAAATATCCTAGATTTTTAGTCTTTATTCTAATTTAGGATAACTCCCATTTATTGAAGTATGGTTGAGGGACAAGGAATTCTATCCATTGCCTCTTTCCCCAAATAAAATACCTGTACAAAAATAGAAGATTAAAACCAGCATTGCTGCCAAAGATGCTAAAATTGTAGAGTATGAAGAGACTTTTATAAAGTGTCATTCAACCTTTCTGTTTTTGGGGATCTGGACTCAGTAAGGAAACATAACCCCTCTGACTCTTTTATTATTTCTTTTTCTCTTCTTGTACTTTGAGCTCCTTCCTGTCTACTGGGTCCTTCATCCTTCCATCATTTTCAGCATCACTATTTTACATCGTTTAAGACATGAATCTCCCCCCAGAGCTTCTCATCTGCCAATGCAAGTCCAGAGGGCAATCTTAGGAAGGGTTGTAGGAGGTTTCCCACCAACTCTCTGGCATGATCCTAATTCACAATACAGCCATGATATTTATGATCTTGATTAAACTTTAAACTAGAACTCAAGACACTTTCAGGGAAAAGGCGGTCTATTTTTCAAGTTTGTTTTCCGTGTTATTATTTTAGGAAACCTGTAAAGCAAACAGCTCAGTGCCCCGGAATGTTCCAGACCAACCTTGTGGCTGTATGTCCTCACGATCTCTGGGGGCACGTCTCAGTGGAAAGTGTGGGATCAGCCAAAGGTAAGTCAGGTGGGTCCCGTATGTAGTCTTACTCCTGTTTCGGCTATCTAGAGTTTGAATTCCTCCATCAAGCATTTTATTAAAAAAATACCATTTTCCTGGGAGTCTTTCAATCACGAGAGACACTGTAACACATAGTGTGACTGTTATTCCAATAACAGAAAGCAAAACCCCTCAGCAGCCTTCCTGCTCACCAGCCTCCCCAAACACCCATCAGTATATTAAATCTGTTGCCTTAAAACCTGATTTTCTGAATTAACACAAGGTGTCATTCAACCCTTCCTTTAGTAAGGTGCTCAGTGTTTTGAAGGATAGAATGCTTGAACTCTGTTTACCTAGTACAAGATGTTTTAGGTCAAAGGAAATACATTTTTTTTTCCCCAAAAGGAATCTCTTTAGAATAGATAGAACATTAAAATTGACAAATAAAATAAATACACAAAAACAGCCAAGGAGTTCTTTAAAATAAAGAGAGAGAGAAGAACTCACATTTTCAGACAGGGACGGAAAGTGGATGACTGGTTGCCTGAGGCCTGTCCGGGCCAGGGTTGTGCAAACAGAGAGCCCAGGGGCCTCCCTGCGGTGGAGATGCCCGGGCACTGGACCGGGGTTGATGGACGCAGGACTTGGCCAGCTTACCCTCCAATCGGTGAAGGCTACACTGTGTAAGGAGTTTGTATTATGCTATGGGGTGCGGGGGGAGGTTCTTCGCTTTGTCTATAAACAGCTCCAAGGTACCTGCAGCTGTTGGCAGGAAGCTGAAAGCACCCTGAGCGCTGTTCCCACACCTGTCCCCTGAGCGGCTGCGGCCAGCCGCCCTGCGTCGCCACCTGCTGCTCCCGAGGTCCCCCCAGCAGCCCCGAGGGCAGTGCCGACCCCATGCTCAGCACCCACACTGCGCTCACCGGGCTGCGATCGCGGGGGCGGGGGTCTATGTGAAATGTGGCCGTTTCTCCAGCACCCCGTGATGTTCCCGTCCGTTCTCCGTGAGCAGATGGAGAAGGAAGAAGGGAAGGAAAGGCCAACTCTGAGCAGCACCTGCCAGCAGCGCACGCGGACTTGGAGCGGCGAATGTCAGTGCGCTTCGGGACGCGCGCCAAGCCGCACTAGGGCGCGAAGTGAAGAGGGTGCGTCGTCTGCTTTTGGGGTTTTATTTTCAGCACATGTCCTGTTACCCCACGGTTTTCACCTCCCTCATTTAACTATATATACGTAACAAGATTTATCAGAGACAAGGAACGGGCAGAGACGGACTGCTGGAGGTCAGGCGCAAGGAGAGGAAGGACCAAGAGGGAGCAGGACGCGGCTCCCCCCTTCCCTCCCGCCGGCACCACCTCGCTCCTTCCCCACCGCCGCGCTCTCACATTCTCCCCCAGGGCCTCATCTTGGCCTGTCCCACTGCCCGCCTCGCGTGGGGCTTGTCCCTGGTGAGAGAACACTGTTCATAGGCACGCGTCCGCCTCTCAGCGCCTCCACCAGCTCGCCGCGTCGTCCGTCCACACCGCGTCCCGTGCCCCAGCGTCCGTCTGTTCTTGTCTGCTTGGAAGAGGGAGTTTGTGGGGTTAAAGTAGACTCATTACTTTCATGCGCTCCTCAGTCGGGAAGGCCTCAAGATAGCAAAACAGAATGAAAAAAGGGCATCTTTTTTATTATTATTAATTTCAAATACATTCATTTATTTAGTTTTTTTTTTTTTTTTTTGCCATGTTTATTGATTCATTCATACATTCGTTCAAGAGTTATTTGTGGAATGCCTCATGGTGCCAGGTCTGATTCTTGGTGATAGGGATTCAATGACCAAAGGGCACCTTTGTCTGCAAGGATGATCTTGCAGAGAAAACTGGAGAGGAACTGCAAAACCGGAATTAACGTAGATATTGTGTCCAAAGCGCAGGGAAAGACCTTCAGTGATCTGGGAGTGCGGGAGGCACCATGAGGTGTGGGAGGGAACGCCACAGGGTGCGAGGGCCCGATGGCGCAGGGAGCCAGGGAGGGGTGCGTGTCCACATGAGGCTGCTTTGGTCCTCAGAGCGAGGACCTAGCTGTCTTCTCTTCCTGCAGATGTTTCTGTAGATTCTTGTTACTTCATGCTTCTGCTGTCTCCATAAAATTTAACTTTTCTGCCAGTGATGTTCCCAGAGATGTGCAATCATCTTTTTCACTTTGAAGATTAAAATGCAGATTTTAAATATTTCACAGGTGAATGCAATATAAATACTCACTTCATAAAATATTTGGATATGTTAGTTTTTAATTTTTTTTGAAAGTATTGCTACTGTAGTTCACATAGTTTAGGGAAGAGTTTAAGGACACCAGGAACTTGAGGCCTTAAGAGAGAAATGTGTCAATCCAGGATAAGCGCTTCCCTAAATGCCGTTTGGAAGAAAGGTAAGTTCATGTTCTGTTATCCTATTTCTCACAAACAAAACAGACCAACCGTCTGTGGCTCTTGATCAGTATTATCCCCTTTGGGATCACCTCCCTACTACATTGGAAGAACTCCAGTTGCCCCAATTTTATTCCAGTTAATATTTTCATTACCTTTTGTCTGGCTGCAGCTCTATACCAAATCCAGATCCAAATACTGAAATAAAACAGTAAGTGTGCCCAGCGGCTTCAACATATTCTGTGCGGCATGCCTCTTCATTCTTCAAATGAATTTAACTGGTACTATCAGCTTAGGGCGCCCCTAAAATCATTTCTACCTAATTTTTGTCAGCTCACAAGCACATTAAAACCAGTGAATGAGGCTACGTGATTTCCAAGCTTCAGTAGTTTCTAAAACGTTTAGTACATTTTAGAGAGGAAAGAGTCAACTCTGGTAGATTGCCGAAGGGGCTTGTTTCTGTCTTAAGGAGGGCAATGTGTCTTGGGTATATGTCCACTTGGGTAAAATGAAAGCTAATCATACACATTTGATTGGTATTTATTTTTCTCAGTGCCTTCTAGAGGAAATTCAAATTTTATCTTAAGATAAAAGAAATGGGCTCAGAGTTAAACACGGTAAAGATCATGTCGGTTTACGGCTGACATTATGGAAAATGATTCCTTAAAGCAATGACATTTAGGTGAGACATCTCATTACTATATCTTCCTTTAAAAAAACATTCTTATGAGACAAATGCTAACTCAGATCTTAACTTACTGAAGAGCCGTTTAAGGAGTCAGAAATATCATGACACTAAATTTTATCATCATGCCAGGGAAGCTCCCAGATGACCTGCAGATCCACAAAGAATGCTAATTCATCTGGCGAGCAAAGGTTTACTGCATGCCATTTGTGGGTCCACCCTTATGCCAGGGCTTGACCCCTCTGAGGTGTCAGGAGTCCTGGTTCAGGGGGTTGGGGGATGCCTGAAAAGAAGCAATGTCAATACTATTAAATCTGTAAGCAAGAATCAGGTCAAACTCCATTTGGTGAAATAGGAATGATCATCTCCTCACAATAGCTAAAAAGGAAGGAGAGGAAAGAGCTCACACGGTTGGGGAAAAACAAAACTCAATAGTATATATCAAACTCTGTTACCCCCCAAAAAGGCCTAAGTAGTTATTTAGTACAAAAGATTCAAACCCAGCTTCCAAAAACCAGGCAGAGAGAGCAAGTGTGAGGACCTTTGCTGGCCCCTGGGTGCAGGCCAGACATGGCGCCCTTGTCCACTGGCGGGTCCTCCATGGCAGGTGCTCCTCAGCATTCACGCTGGCTCTCAGCTCGGGCTCCTCCACATGGGGTCTCAAGCCAGGTTGGCTCAGTTTGAAGGGGGTTGTGACTTACGTCGTGGCCTGTCTTCCAGTCAACAGTCACCGTGCCGAAGAGGACGTCCTAAGTCAGACCCCATTCCTCATGGGGTGTTCTCCACACTGGCCCTCAGTCTCTGGTCCAAACAGCTGACCTCTGACAAGTGTTCCCTAATTTTGAGTGGGAAGGAAAAGGAGTTCCTTTCTTTCCAGGAGGACCCCCAACACTTCCTATGCAAATTGATCCTCCTGTGATAGTGTGATTCATAATAAAATACATATTTCATCTTCTCCACTTCTGGCACAGAGTTCCTAAAGCCCTGGATTGCCTAAGGGATAAGAACAGAAGGGTGTCTCTGGTTATTCCTAACAAATCCCTTTCAACCACACCAGAGTTCATGTTAATGAGTTGATGTTGGGAAAGCCCTATGGGATGGGGGCTGGTTTCCAGGGAAAACAACGGTGTGACTGGAGGGTTGAAACTTTTAGCCTCACTCTTGACTTCCAGGGCAGGGAGAGGGTCTGGAGCTTGACTTAATACCTAACAGCCGGTGATTTAATGAACTCTGCCTATGTATTGAAGCCTCCCTAAAAACCCCAAAGGACTGATTTGGAAAGTTCCCAGGTGGGTGAGTAGTCGGGCATGCTGGGAGGAGGACAGCCCTAGACAGGGTGTGGAGGCTCCTCACCCTTTCCCCAGACCCCGCCCCGTGCATCTCTCCCTCCTGCCTGTTCTTGAATTGTATCCAATCTGATGAGTAAAATATTGAGTTCTGTGAGCCAATCCAGAATATTACTCAACCCTGAGGAGGGGTCCCAGGAACCTCTGATCTGTAGGCTAACTCCAAGAAGGCAGGGTAAGAATCGAGTTCAGTTGTTGGATGCCCAGCTGGGGTGGCAGAACTGCTGTGGGTGTGGGTTCTCCAACAGGTGCTGAGAAGTGAGAGCAGAGCAGGCAACAAGCAGAGTGTTTCCCCAGGGTTTGCACACAACCAAGGGCATCAGGAAAGTGCATGCCCTCAGCCACAGATGTGCAAGGTTGAATCCTTCCCTCAGGACCACAGACACTAATTTCCCTTTCTTTGCAAAGAAGCCATTGAAGTGAATCATCCCGTAATTAGAGAAAAATCTGCTCTAAGTAGGCTTGCAGTCTCCAAATATAGATTTCAGAAGGGAAGTTATACTTTTAAATTTTCTACCTCATCGGGCATCTCATTAGTCCAAGAGAAGGAACAATATATACTCCTTTGACAGTGCGGCTTATTACCTTTTCCAATTTCCTTTTATCACCGAGGGAAGAAAACGGGAGAGAGTAGAGTAGAAATAAGACAGGAGGTAACAGAGAAGAGAGACTGATCTGCTGCCGCATCTCCGGACGGCTTACGACAGCTGCTGGTACATCGCAGGTGATGGGCAGTGAGCGGGACCACATCTGGAGATAACATTTTCTCTGCTTTCCTCCCCCTTTGTGGAGCTCTAACCTGGGGCATCACTGTGGGGGTGAGGAGCACACCCACCCCATTCGCAGATGCTGTCCTGTTACAAAGCCAGGAGGTTTTGTGGTGAGCTGCAAGCAGCAGGTGATTGGCCTGTAAACAGCCTTAGGGCCACTGGACCCCCAGACCCCAAGCGCGGCTCAGAGGGTTTCCCCGCTGGGTTGCAAGGGTCTGTGATTGCTCTTTTCAAGATGTGTACATTATTCCTCATCAACATTCTTAAATACCATTCATTTCACTGATAACAACAAAAAAGATTCTAACAACCTTCACGATTGCCTGCCGTCTGGTTAGATTTCAGTAAGCATACAGTAGGTGCTAAGTGACCAATGTTCAAGGTGCTTATTCCTCTTCAAATACTTCATATGCTAATGACCAATTTGGATTGAAGATTCCAGTTAGAGAACTCCAAATGCTCATTCAAGTCCCCAGGGTATTAACTGGCACGCAAATCACACAGCTTACGCTGAGCATTTTCAAGTCAACCAGCAAACACTGCCTCTTCTAGAAAGGGAAGGAAATTCCGTGATCTGCACCACACCAACCACCCCTAAAGCGCTACTCTGCGTGGCACTTCTGAGCATCCCCAGCACTGTGAGAACCGGCGTTTCAAAGAAAGACTCCAGCCCTGCAAAGCTCCCTGTCCTCTGAATTGTCAAAATGATAATGCACTGCTTTCCAGTCAGGTATATTTTGAGAACACTATTATTTTAAATTATGCATTGAATTTATAGAACCCTCGCCAACACTTTCAACCACTTTCCCAAGCTGGCTTTCATGTGTAAACAGCAGTGTCAACCAGTTCCACATTCATGCAGACTCAAGACAGGAATCACTCCTGAGTTTTCTTTCTGCTGGTCTGATTTTGCTTCAAAGCTGGTAACTTACATACTGTTTTCCTCTCCTTTTTCCTTCCTTCCTTCCTTTCTTCCTTCCTTCCTTCCTTCCTTCCTTCCTTCCTTCCTTCCTTCCTTCCCTCCCTCCCTCCCTCTTTCCTTCTTTCCTTCCTTCCTTCCTTCTTTCCTTCCTTCCTTCCTTTCCTTTCTTCCATCCCCCCCAAATCTCTTTCTTCAATTCTCTCTCTTTCCCTCATTTTTTTCCTTTTATCTTTTATTCTCTCCTCCCTATACAACCCAGTTCCTTCTTTTCAAGTCTGCTTCTGACTCCCTAGTTGAAATAACAATAGCTAAAATGTACTGAGCTTACCTTGGGCTCAGAGGTGTGCCAAGCCTCTGGGGAGTGAATCCTTGAGGAGGGTTGCCTGAAAGCCCCACATTGTCTTGCATCTTTCAGCCAGGACTTCTTCATCACTGAGTATGGCGAACTTAAGAACTACTGTGTCAGCCAGACACCTTTAACTGGGACATGCTCAACCAGGTAGGACTCTGGGAAAATTGCCATTGAACTGATTGTCTTGGGCAAATTGAGACATAGGGTCACTTAGATCTGAATGAAGGAGCAACAGTGCCCCACCTTTAACCTCCACACCCACTTCCACTGCACCTGCTCAGGGCTGCCAAATAACAGATGCGAGGTCACCCATCTCAACATTGTTGACCCATCCTTCATGCTAAATCAAAATAAGATGACTTCTCACCTTGAAATGACCTGCTCCTGTCTTACTCCAGATTACTTTCCAATTAACTACACCTACTAGACTGTTGTCCTGCAAACCTCCTTCCTGGTTGGCCCTGAACACAACTTGGGCGTTATCCCCTTGTACTGACTGAAAAGCTATCCCCCCGTTTCTGTCTGGCAATCTATCTCATGTGGTAAGAATTGCCAATTTCAAGACTTCTGTGAATATGACAACTGAATATGATTTTCCCCTTATTTGAATTCTGTAGCTATTTTAATTAAATCATGTAAATATAATTCCAAACTTTATGAGTTAAAGCAACATTTATTAGCCAAAAATAAACCTAAATTCAAGCTTAGAGCAAGTTAGGATCCAGGTGGTAAAATTACCCTTCTCTCAAACTCTCTCAATTTTATTTGCACATTTGCTTTTCTGCTCTGTTCCCCTTACAGTTAGTTTCACTTTTGGGCAGGTAAGTGTTATTCTTGGACCTCCCAGCTGCTTTGGGTTTATTTTATTTTATTTTTTTTATTATTTATTTGACAGAGAGAGACACAGCGAGAGAGGGAACGCAAGCAGGGGGAGTGGGAGAGGGAGAAGCAGGCTCCCCGCGGAGCAGGGAGCCCGATGCGGGGCTCAATCCCAGGACCCGGGATCATGACCTGAGCCGAAGGCAGACGCTTAACGACTGAGCCACCCAGGCGCCACCTGGGTTTATATTCCATATTCTCGAGACCCAGAGAATGAAGACTATTTTGTAATTCTTTCAGAAATTAAGGGGGTTTAGAATCAAGTTTTATTGGACCAACCCAAGTTAGATGCTCATTCCTACACCAACCCCATGGATGAGTGTGCCAATCCATCAGCCCTAAAGGAAATAAGCCAAGGGAAGCAGAGGAAGAACCAAAGGAAGCCGAGGTGCAGGAACACGGTGTGGGCCAGGCAGGGACGGCAGCCGGGTATAGGGGTGTTAAGTGATGCGTTTCTCCTAGTTCCCTTATTTGTGCAGATTTCCGTCATCTTGGTTATTAGATTGTCAGGCTCTTGGGCGCCTGGGTGGCTCAGTTGGTTAAGCAACTGCCTTCGGCTCAGGTCATGATCCTGGAGTCCTGGATCAAGTCCCGCATGGGGCTCTGTGCTCAGTGGGGAGTCTGCTTCTCCCTCTGACCCTCCCCCCATCATGTGCTCTCTCTCTCTCTCTCTCATTCTCTCTCTCTCTCAAATAAATAAAATCTAAAACAAACAAACAAACAAAAAAGATTGTCGGACTCTTGACAATAGGAAATATACTTTTTGCATCAGTTGGAATGCAAGTAAAGAATATCCTAATAAATGTACATTAACAAAAAGGGCTTTTGTCATTTCACATAATAAAAAGCTATGAGACGGTGATTCTGTGGTTGGTTCAGTGGCTTGCGGGTGACAGCTGGAGTTGGAAGGCTTCCACACATCTCATCTGCCACTTTCAGCAGGTTAGTACTCATGCTCTTGGGCCACGGGTTGCCTGGGCTCTGGTGACATATGACTGCAGCAGTTGTGGGTGAGGAAAGGGTGAGACCTTTCCCAGAAGCTTCCCAGCAGACGTTAGCTCAGTGATCATTGGCTACAACTGAAAGTCACTTCTATGCCATGGATGCAAGAGAAGCGTCAGGAGCCATCTCTTCCATTTTCAGGCTCTGCACTGGAGAATAATTTCTGAAGACAAGCAAGAAGCACACGGGCTGTTCTCTGATGGGGAATCATAAGTGCCCAATGCATTGATTTCTGTGTCGCTGTGGCTTTCCATAAAGGTTATTGCATTAAATCAGGGCAGAACATTTACTAATCATTCTACGACTCTTTCAGATTGTGCCTAATGAGGAAGTCTGCACCCTGATAGAATTAGGTTGCCAGAGGAGAAGCTTGTCCAAATGTGTACTCTCCTTTATTCCCTGGAAGCCCAGACTGGGCTGACAGACACTGAAGCCTGTCCCCAAAGGAAAAGTAGAGGGAAGACCAGGGTTAACCTAGCAGGCTCTGCACACCGCATTGTGCTTCCGGGGCTTTGTCGTAGAATCCTGAAACTTCAGGGAAAGGAGACTTGCACATTTCATGAATGGTCCCTCACTTGTCACTAAGCAGCCTAAAAACAATCCCATCGGGCACTGAAGCTCACCTCTGAGTATTTTAAGCTCTAGAACGGATGGTGTTTTCTTTCCATATATTATCTTATCAATGATGCACATAATTTATTTAATGATGCTGAGCACTCTATTATTTATTAGCATGAAGGGTTTTTGTTTTGGAAGATAAAATAAGAATCTGTGCTAGACAAAGGGGGATGTTCCTCTGAAGGCCGGCAGGCTGAGACTGTCCCGGCAGGTGTCATCCACTGCAAGTCATCTCTCCAAGGGCTTCCAAGCCAAGTCTTCTTGGGCTATTGTCACTCGACATCACGCAACCCCTGCTACTTATGCTAAGTTCACACAGACTTAAATAAAATGCAGTATTTGACAGGTTCCTTTTAGGTAAAAATTGCACTTTAGAAGCCCGTGAGTCTCAGCAGGTGTCTGTGCTGCATAATGACCCACCTACTCTAGGTGTGAATAGACTCTTGGTGCTGTGGCTTGCCCGTCCCGCCTCCGCACACCGCTGGGGCACTTCCGTCAGCCTGAATGTGCAGAAAAGGCGCTACGATGCTTTAATTGCTGATCTCACAGTCTCAGCGTTTGTGCCCATGGTTTCCCTGGTGCATTTAACGCGAACTTGCCATAGAAGTAACCGTATTCTGCAGTGAAAGCACAGTTTTTATTTGGTTTGGTGACAGACTTTGAACTTAAATTATAGTGCTCAGGACTTTCTAAGTAATCAAAATTCCACCCTGCCTTGCCCCCAAATGCAAAGTTTCTGCCCATTACCTATAACTTGCTGTAGAAATCTGCTCTGAAAATCAGTAGCTATATACTCCCAAAAAAATTCTTTCTTTCAAATTATATTGTTGACAACATAAAATGCACAATGTTGGCAGTGTTTGTAGAATATGTATATAATTTGAAATTACGAATTAAGGCAGAAATAGTTCAAAGGTGTTGTGCATTTTCTAGGGAGGGAAAATTATAACCGTAATGTTCTGATTATTGTTGTCCAGAACAACATAATGAGTTAGAACATTCATGTGTGCACGTATTTGTATCCGTAACTGTATCCATATCACTATATAAATTTATAATTTTATCTATCTATATAAGTATATATAGAAATATATAACACGCAGAGAGATGTTTTATACATACATGCTGTAGTGAAGGTATCACTGAATAAGATGAAGACAATTTGTATTTTCTCTGATTCCAGTGATGTGGCTTTAAAATGATGTGTCCCACTTTCCTTATCAATAAAATGATTGGATTTGCCCAAATCAGAATTCCCCGAAGTGTGCTCTTTGAACTCCCGTCCTGGGAGATCCTCTCCAGTGAGAGAAGAGTGTCACTGTCTCGTCAGTTTGGGGAAGTCAGAACACCGCATCCCCCACCTGGACAGTCTCTGCCAATTGTTACAGTTGAAACAAAATACAGTTTAAAGACATATTTGTTCTTGGCTTTTGATTTAGAATTATTTTTAAGCAGCAACCCTTGCTTTGCTTTGGGAAAGTATTATGTATCATTGGATCTGATGATCTCCAGTGTCCTCTGAACCCTAGCAGCTTGAAAACAACTTCAAAAACACATTTACTTCTGGGGATTTAAATTACGTTGTTGGGCAAATTATGTAAAAAAATAGATGATTTAACATACTGAAGATGTTATGATATAAAAATATGTTAGCTTTGATAAGGGAAATCTGTGTTCTAAGGTGGCCGACCAAGCCAGCAGGGGAATCCCAGTCCTGGCCCCAGGGCCGTTCCAGGTTATCCCTCCTGCCCCGTCTGCCACGCACAGGAACGTGCCACATATATGGAAGTCGAAGTGTATAAATTGCCCCCTTTGTTTGTGCTCGGGCTCAGACCTTTGGAGACCACTCTCCTCTGAGCCCGCCGGCATTAAATAAACATCCTATCCTCCAAGATCTCCGGATGCCGCTTGGTTCTTCTGTCGGGCGATCCAGTCCAGGTTCCACAACATTTGGTTCCCTGACCTGGAAACCCAACCGCGCTGGCCCATTGTTGCCACCGGTTTGGGGGCAACGGTGGGGTGGTGACGGAAGGAGGGATCGTAACGGAGAAGGCGCACCCTGCCTAATATTCGGCAGTCTCCCGCCCCGGTCGCCTCGGGTCGGTCCCACTCCACTGTTCCCGCCAGACTCGAGGAGACTTGGCAGGTAAGGACCCTGTCCCGATGTCGGATTCCGGTAAGGCCTGGGGCCCCAGGACCCAGACAGGCCCACCCTCACTGGGGTGCAAGGGGAGCCTGATCACCTCCCAGAGACCTCTTAGAGGTCTCCCAGGTAGGGATTCCCAGGGAGGGCATGTAATAGCTTCTGGAGTGTGAATGTGTGAGTGAATGTGCAGTCCGACCTGGCTTGCTCAAGCGGACTGATTCTGTGACTCCACGGGTGGGCACCCTTAAGGTCCCCAGAAGCCTACAGAGTCTGAGTGGGCCCGTCTGTGATTCCGTGGTGAACGCATACGGTCTATGGCGGCATCGGAATGGTTTCCAATCGTAAGTCACAACACTGAGACGGCTACGGCTAAGCCTCACCTAAGCTCCTTTGGGACACAGCCAGACGGGCATCTGATTGGTCTCCTCACCTCAGGAGGCACCCCCCCCGTCTGTCTCTGCACCACCGCACACGGGGACATCACCATGGGGTCAGGGCAGAGTAAACCAATGGTTCTAGATGACCATGATCAAAAATTTCAAGAAGCGGTTTTCGGGAGACTATGGAGTCAGGATAAACCCCAGCAAGTTGAGAACCCTATGTGAATTGGAATGGCCCACCTTTGATGTCGGGTGGCCTTCAGAAGGGATGTTGGATGTCCCAACGATTCATCGAGTGTGGCGAGTCGTAACAGGAGAACCAGGACACCCTGACCAGTTTCCGTACATTGACCCCTGGCTAGGAACTGCTCAGACCCTTCCCCCCTGGGTGCGATTCGCTTGCAATAGGCAGGGACAGGCCAGGGTCTTAACTGCCTCATCCAAGCGACCTAAGGAAAATCAGCAAGAGCCCCAGTCTCCACAAATCCTAGCCAGAGATCCCGAGGACGAACCGACCCTGCCCCCACCGTACATACCCCCAAGACCACCTACACCTGGCCCTTCAGCTCCAAACACTCCGCTGCCATCGGTCTCACTGTGTCCCTAGGCCCAGAGGATCCACCAGTGCCCCCAGGCCCAAAAGATCCACTTTCTCCAGGACCAGCGGCCAGGCTGCATCCCAGGCCGGCACAGCACCCTCCAAATGCCAGTATGAGAGATGTGGGAACCCGAGAGACATGATGAAGATGGGATGGTCCAACCCGGCCGTTCCATGATGTATTATCAGCCCTTCTCCACCACCGACCTCCTCAACTGGAAACATAACACCCCATCCTACTCTGAGAGACCACAGGCCATGGTAGACCTCATAGAATCCCTCTTCCAGACTCATCGGCCAACCTGGGAAGACTGCCAACAGTTACTCCCCACCCTGCCTAACACAGAGGAAAGGAGGAGAATAATGAAAGGTGCACGGCTGTACCTGGAAGAGCACGCACCAGCGGGAGTCATCGACCCTGCTGCCTGGGCTAATACAGCCGCACCCGAAGAGCGCCCAGCATGGGACTTCACCACCACCGAGGGACAGGCCCACATCCACCGGTACCAGGAGGCCCTCCTCCGGGGTATCCGGGTAGGAGCTAAGAAACCCATGAACATGACTAAGGTATCCTCGGTCACTCAACCACCAGGGGAGTCTCCCGGGGACTACTACGAAAGACTATGTGAAGCCTACAGGACATACACTCCATTTGACCTCGAGGCACAGGAAAGCCAACAGATGGTAAACACCTCCTTCGTGGCTCAGGCTGCCCCAGACATCAGAACAAATCTTCAGAAACTAGAGGGTTTTGCTGGGATGAACATCACTCAACTAATAGAGTTTGCCAATAAGGTCTACATGAACAGGGAGGTCACAGCCGAACGGGAAGCTGACAAAAAGATGAAAAAGAAAGCCTCCTCACCACTGCCCTGAAAGAAAAGGACAACACAAAGATGGGGAGAGCCCGACCACCGAAAGGGGGGAGACCCAGAAATCCCTTGGCAAGGGATCAGTGTGCCTACTGTAAGGACAAAGGGCATTGAAAAAATGAATGTTCCAACCCGGGAAAGGCTCAGAAGCCCGGCCGCTACAAGAAAGAACCCCGAGAGGAGGACCTCATAGGCCTCACGGGAATGGACTCAGACTGAGGGGGCCCAGGCTCTTTCCTCCTTGACCCCTATGAGCCCACGGTCAGAATGAAGGTGGGGGGCCAACCAGTGACTTTTATGGTTGATATGGGGGCTGAGCACTCTGTTGTCACCTCCCCAGTGGCCCCTTTCAGCAAAAGGACTGCGACCATCCTTGGGGCCACCAGGACGTGGGTGATACAACAGCCTTTTTGCCAGGCTTGCCAGTGCAAACTCAGGGGCCACAAGGTCCGACCCGAATTCCTTTATCTGCCTGATTGCCCCATCCCCCTCATGGGCCGAGACATACTCTCCAAGCTTAGGGCTCAGATAACCTTTGAGCCCACCGGACACACTAGCTTCCGATTGAACCCAAGGTAAGAGGAGACGGGGTCTCTAATACTAGCAATTACCATGCCAAGGGAAGAAGAATGGAGGCCATTCTATGCCCAGGCCCAACCGAGCAGCCCACTGGAGTTCAGACTCACCTTCCCTTCAGTATGGGCTGAAAACAACCCACCTGGACTAGCCTGGAATCGGGCCCCTGTCACTGTTGAACTGATCCCAGGAGCCCAACCTCAGAGGCCAAGGCAATCCCCCTTCCACAAGAAGCACCACTACCTCAGTCAGCTGCCGGCACTACTGAGCACTGAGTGAATGGTGCACAACATGTGCTAAAAATAATGCTCGGTCTGCACCACGGCCCCCACCAGGTGTCCAGAGGATGGGAGCAGCCCCCTTTGAAGATCTAGAGGTAGACTCACAGATGTGCAGCCGAGCAGGGGGTTCAGATCTCTCCTAGTAATAGTATGCACAGACTCTGGGTGGGTCGAAGCCTTCCGACCAGGACGGAGCAGAGCCGGGAAGTAGCTAAAGTCCTCTTGCGGGAGATCGTGCCCCGGTTCGGCCTGCCATTAACAATCCATAGTGACAATGGACCCGCATTTGTGGCAGACATTGTACAGGTCTTGACCAAATCTCTCAACATCACCTGGAGACTCAACACTGCTTACTGGCCCCAAAGTTCAGGGGAAGTAGAGCGAATGAATTGCACCCTCAAGGGAACCTTAGCAAAGTTTTGTCAGGAGCCTAACCTGCCATGGCCGGATCTGCTACGCATAGCTCTCCTGTGTGCTCACTGCACGCCCGGGACATTAGGTTTCTCCCCATTCAAATTAATATATGGACGGCCTCCCCCGTGCTTGGGGAGCCTTCCAGGAAACTTGCATCAGGTTGGAGATAAAGGGATAAAGGAGCAGCTTCAAGCCCTGGGGGCCACCCTAAATAAATTACAAAAGTACACCATCGAGAGAGCCCTAATCTCCTTAGGGTCTCAGGTACACTCTTTCCAGACGGGACTCAGTTTGGGTCAAAGATTGGAAGAAAGACCCTCTCAAACCGCAGTGGACAGGGTCCCACACTGTTGTTCTACCCGCCCCTACTGCCGTCAAGGTCTCAGGCGTCACCCCGTGGGTCCACCACTCCAGAGTGAAGAAAGCTCATCATTTGAACAAGGAGCTGTGCCAGCGGAGAGTCCAGCCAGACTTCACGAACCCACTCCTGCTTCACCAAACCCACTCCAGCTTCACCTTCGACGAGACCCCACCGAGTGATGGACACCTGCTCGCCATGGTCCCTGGCTCTCATCGGCGTGATTTCCCTCATCTTGGGAGTCGGACTCTACACTGTTGCCCCTCCTGACCAGACTTTCCCCCAGAGGCTTACTATTGTCATTGCTTATTGGGTGTCCCTAGGGTGTATTACTGCACTTACTTGTCCACGGGTTTCATCTGCTGACGGGTTAGCAGATGTCTCCCTCTACCTAAGGTCATAGACCCCACTTTTACTGGCCCTCTGCTGTTTCCTCCTGAGCACATTTCACCATGGTTTTCCTGGCCCCAGTCAGTCCTGGTCTTCTGCTGCCTGGTGTGCGGTTCCTCCTCACTGCCTCTAGCTTGCCCGGCCCGGCAAGGGGGGCAAACTCTCATATCACTGTTACTGGCAAATGGACATTCCAGCTTATCCCCCTCAATCCCGCACCAGTGCCCCCACTGACTTCTTCCACCTGGGATGGGCATGCACCAAAAGTTAACCTCCATTTTGATGGATTCCAGCTTCTTTTTATTTTATTTTATTTTATTTTATTTTATTTTATTTTATTTATTTTATTTTATTCATTCGAGACACAGAGATACAGAGAGAGAGAGAGAGAGAGAGAGAGAGCATGATTAGGGGGAGAAGCAGAAGGAGGGGGAGAAGCAGGCTTCCTGCTGAGCAGGGAGCCTGATGCAGGGCTCGATCCCAGGACCCTGGGATCATGATCTGAGCTGAAGGCAGACGCTTAACCGTCTGAGCCATCCAGGCGCCCCAATGGATTCCAGCTTCTTGATACTTCCTGGAAACCTTATAGACGGTGTTCCTACCATGGCCTTCACTCAGGTTACCGGCTGGTAGATATCTACATCGGTGGGGGCCCTACGCCTCAACAGCCAAACACCTGCCCTCAGTTCTGCTCGCAAGCCTGGGGCTGTGAGTCATGGGTGGCGACTTGGCCAGGAATGGAACGATGGTCCACTGGGTGGCACCTCAAACAGCGCAGTGACATCTGGATTTCCTTGTCACGCAACGCCACCCCATCCTCTTGCCCTAACAATCACTGTATACCGCTCACCCTCTCAGTCTCAGAACCCAATGCCACATCATGGGCTGCAGGAATCATTCTCCTGTTGGGCCAATATCACTCCATGGGGACCGACCCCATGGCCAAGTTTATGATTAAGTCCATGTTCACTCCAAGCCTTACAGTCAACGCCCAGAGTCAGACAGAAAATAACTCGCCCTAGTGCATCCCCTGGTCCCCCATCCACACGTAGCAAGCATCTATAGCGCAACTGTTCGGTACGATTAACGCCTCCCACCAAGTGCTTAACCACTCGAATCCACCCCTAGCGTCCGACTGCTGGATCTGTATGAAGCCCGGTCCCGTCCAATACCTAGGTGTCATCCTCAACCAGTCCACCGTGTCACCTCCCCCCTCGGCTCCGGGGACCTCAGATTATCCCTTTCTGGCTCCGGTACTGCTGTATGGAAACTCTTCCTCTCCCATCACGGGCCACAGTTGGGTCTGTGCGCCTAACAACACTTTTCTGGCTCGTGATCAAGGTGTATACACCTGCATCACCCCGTGCGATCAGTCATGCATGATTGTCAGTCTCTTACCCCATCTTTCAGTCCTCCCCGGGGGTGATGCCCCACTCGTATGGAGACCCCCTAGCCCCCCTTGGTGCTCCCCCGCAGCCATCCCTCTTATCGTGAGCCTGCTGGCCACATCAGGTGTTGCCCTCGGCACCACTGGCATCGGGATGTGTCAGGTTCAGTACCAGGGGTTAACTCAGCAACTCACTGCAGACTCTTCCGCCCTCACTCAGTCGGCCCTGGCCCTGCAGCACCAACTCAATTCACTGGCCTCAGTGGTCCTCCAAAACAGGCGTGGGCTCGACTTGCTCACGGCCACGCCGGGCGGCTCTGCCTCTTCTTACAGGAGGAATGTTGTTTCTATGCTAATGAGTCGGGGGTGGTCCAAGAAACTCTGACCCAATTACAGGAATGAGTACATCACTGGTGGGAAACACTCCAGTGGACAACTTGGTGGGATACCCTCTCACAATGGGTCCCTTGGTTCACCCCCCTCATTGGCCCCCTCATATTGCTTCTTCTCATAGTAACATTTGGTCCTTGTATTCTTAATGCCCTTACTAGGTTTATCACTACTCAAATTGCTAAAACCAAACTCCAGTTACTCCTTACTCACTATCGCCCCTTAGAGAATGAAAATGATGCCCTCTAAACTAGATATTTAAAGGGGCATCAAAGTGGGGGAATGATAAGGGAAATCTGTGTTCTAAGGTGGCTGACCAAGCCAGCGAGAGAGTCCCAGTCCCGGCCCCCGTGCATGCAAAAGTGCCACATATATGGAACTAAAAGTGTATAAATTACCCCCTTTGTTTGTGCTCTGGGCTCATACCTTTGGAGATCACTCTCCTCTGAGCCCGCTGGCATTAAATAAACCTCCTATCCTCCAAGATCTCCTAGTGCCACTTGGTTCTTCCATCAGGCAATCCTGTCCAGGTTCCGTAAGAGCATGACTGATGAAATATAATTATGCTCCACTTACTGGGACTCCATTTTCCCCAGCTTGTCTTGTTGCTCAAGAACACTGAGTTAGTATAAAGAAAGGGTCTATGTGTGTGGATATGTGTGTGTGTGTGTGTGTGTGTGTGTGTGTGTGTGGCACTCCAAGGCAAAGGTCAATAGGCTTAGAAGTTTATGCAAATTAAGACTCTTGGTATACCTTGTATAGATATCTGTTTTACATAATATATATGAGTATACATTCACTATATAAAATATGTAAGTTTTATATGTATATGATTTTCATATATTGTACATATAAATATATGAAGGTGGTGGAGGTGAGTTCTTTCTAACAGCAGATAATAATTTAATTCAATTAAAAAATTAAAAGAATGTCTGTCTGCCAGGAACTGTGCAAAGTGCTAGAAATAAAATAGTGATAATAAATTACCTTTCTTTCAAGAGCCCAAACACTTCAAATACCCTACAGGAGTGATTGGGAGAGGGGAGCCCAATGAGACCTGAGCCCTGGCTGGCTCATCGGGGGCCACCTCAAGCCTCCATGACGCCCAGTGCCCCTTCACACTCCAGATGACATTCCTGGAGAGCAGATATCAACACACACAATGTATTTCAACCACAGTGCCATCTACATTCTTTTTTTAAAGAATGCAAAAAAAAAAAAAAAGTGTCATGGAAAGGGGTCAGATTCAATTATCCAGATACTATAGGGATGGAACAAATTCCAAAGCGTGACAATTGATAAAGAGGCTCCGGCGTGTCCTCACCCCACCGCAGTTTGTCATCACACTCTACTGTACTATGAGCTTCTTGCCGGAAGCGTAAGATTCATGCCACTGTTGAGATGCTGTATGTTTAGAATCTTAGGAGGAAGACCAGGATCAAGAATAAACTCGCTCCCCTTGATCAGATTTGTATACAATAGGAACAAAAAGCAGCCATGTAGCAGATGGAACAGTTCTATCTCCAGTTTCATCTTCAGCTCATTTGTTTATCTTATTATTTCCACAGCGTGAGGATTCGATGATTTGTTTCTTCGCACCTTCCCACCTGCATAGGCCTGTCCTCAAAACCAGGAGCAAGCATGGCTTTTGCTCCTGTTTTCAGTTGCACTTAATATTGTGAAATCAGGAAGAGGAAGCCAAAAACCACATTTTAAAAATTGTGGTAACTATTCTATCAATTAGGAATTACCTCCAGCTCCTTTTTTTTTTAAGTTTATTTATTTATCGAAGCAATCTCTATACCCAACGTGGGGCTCAAACTCACGACCCTGAGATCAAGAGCCTCGTCTCCTCCGACTGAACCAGCCAGATGGCCCTACCTCCAGCTACTCTGAACATAAACCCCTGTTGAGGGCTAGAACATGACAGGTGGTTTCTTCACTTTACTGAAAGAACTGAAGGCATAGAGACCATGGCCATCCAGAAGAACTCACGTGTGACATGACGCTGAGCAAAGACTTGGGACAAGTGAGGCCTCAGCCACATGATCACCAACGGGAAGGCATTTCTGGGTGAGTGGAACAGCAAATGCACCAACCTGGACATAGGATTACACTCTGGGGTGTCGAGGAACAGCCGGGAGCAGGTGCTGCCGCAGAGGGAAAGGGGGCAGCTGCCGTGGGCAGAACTCGAGCTTGCCGAGACAGAGCTGGGTGACATGAAATCTGGTGAAGAGTTTTGGCTGCTATTCTAAATATGAAGGAAAGTCCTGTGAGAGCTTTGAACAAGGGAGTGATGGGTGAGACTTACATTCCCACAGTATGGACCTGGCTGCCCTACCAAGGACAGACCATGGAGGAGGGGTGGAAGGAAGAGGCCAGCAGGAAGGGGCTGAGTCAGACTGCAAGAGAGACGATCAGCCAGCTCCGGGCTGGTGCAGAAGGGCAACAGGGCAAAGGGTGGGGTTTGGCCTGAGACCTTGGGGAATAGAGATATCATTTACCAAGTTTAAAAAGATGGTGTGTAAGTGCAGGTTTCTGAAGATCTATGAACCAGAATATGTTTTGCTGAAAATAAAAGAATATTTAGTATTTAGAAAAAATAAGCTTGCTCCTGGCATTGGTCAGGAGCTCTGGCATCAGGACCACGTGCAGGTCAGAGGATAATGGGAACGGGTAAGAGGCTTTCCGTGCAGACTTGGCTCTGTCTCATTGTCGTCTCTTTCTGTGAGAGCTGTGGAGAAATCAGGGGGAAAGCAGAGGGACCACCATCCTTGAGAGTAGTTGTTAGGACGTGTCTAAGATGAGATGTCCCATAAATATCTAAGTAAGAGAGACAGGGGGCATCTAGAGTCTGTAGTTCAGGGTGACCCCAAGGACCAGAGATAGAAAATTCAGAAGACATCCAACTAAATACAGTTTTTAAACCACGGGATTAGATGAGAAGAGAAAATAGGGTAGATGAGGAAGGGAAGAGAAAATGTGTGAGAATCCAGCTTTTGGGCAAACCATAATTCAAAGTTGTTTCTAAAAACATGCATCTTCATTTTATTCTCTTATTTTTATAGTTTTTTGTGGTTGTTTTGTTGGTAGATCTAAGTACGGAACTCAGCAGGACTGTTTTCACCCAGGCCTATTTTCCCAAGTGACTAGTCAGTAGCTCTGCACTATTTATATGATAATCCACGTTTTACAGTTGAATTTTAAATGCTGTTTTTATCACCTGCTAAAACTTTATGTTTGCATGGCTTTCCTTCTGAACTTCAAAATATGCCCCAGTGATTTTTCTATCTCTGACCATCGTTATGCTCTTTAAGTTTATTTTAGAGATATGACAGTATTAGTATACTGTATTAGTATTAAAGTTTAATTTTTTAAAACATAAATTAATGAACTTATGCTTTTTTCTTTTAGAATCGGTCTTGTAAGTTTTTGCTGGTATCATATGTGTATTCTGCTAGCTGAATTTGGAAAGTGTCTTGAAGTATTCTACAAACAAACAAAATATCCTTTTATGATTGGGATTACAAATATGGTGATGTAATTAATTTGATATGTTTGCTTATGACATCACCTATATAATATTTTTAAAAGAATGAAGATATACAGAACAATTCCAAGATGTAACGAGTTATATGGTGGTTCAACAAATATACCACTCTGTCTTAGTCAGGGGAATCAGATTCTATCCATGAGCATTCTTGCACAGGTAAATGATAAAGTCTTTCTTGGGCTGCATGTTTTTGCGTGTTTGATGTCATGGTGACACGATCCATGTTCTGGCACCTGAACATAAATCTCACCACGGGACTGTGTCAGCAGGCACACATAGACTTCACATTTATTTGGCCTGAACTGGTGAGCTGTGGACTTCCCACACACTGTGTGGCTAGGAAATCCTCTTCTGAAGCCCTGGGGTAGCAAGTGAGTTACAGACTACAGATCATAGAAGCATGTCACTTTCCAGCATCTGTTTCTCTGTTTTATAAGCAGCTTTGTGGAAAGAGAAGAGTCTGCTTTAGTAAAAGAAGATAAAACCAGATTACTGACAGGGAGGAATAAGAAAAAACATTGGAGGTTTTTTTTTTTTTTTTTTTAACCCTTTTGGTTCTTCTGTTTGGTTAGTAGAAGTCAGCCAGCTTTCTTAATCATGATTATAATGGCTTATAGGAAAACTCTGAACTTGCTTCTGGATGTTGAGGACATCTCTGCTCCTGGACACACACCAAGGCTGTCTTCAAACTTTCTGCCTGTCAGTTTCTTTTGCATTCCTACTAATTTATCAATTTATTTGAAAATTGTGGCGTACAAAATGAATAGCATGCTAGAAGCTTTGAATTCTAAATATAAGATGTAGATTCTGCCTGTAATTTTCTATGGGAAACATCTGCAACTTGGTGTCTTCAAAATTAACTTTCTGTGAATGAGAAAGCACGTACTACCTTTTTCTTACATAATATTAATGACTGTTTTTAGGTGAATTTGGAGCAGCAAGTGGAAGGGAGAAAGGCGTGAGAACAGATTGCTTAATGGTGAGTTCTTACCCTGTACCCCATTCTGTTAATATCATTGGGACCAGCAGATCATTTCAGAGAGGTTTTTGATTGTGTATTATAAGCAGGCCATATGTATGTGATGGTCATGACTAAATATTTGTGAAGATATTGTTTTCACTCTATCTCTATGTGTTTGTTATTCTTTTAAAATATTATTGTTACTTTATTGTTACTTGGAATCAACTGGAAGGTAAAATAAAAGCTGAGAAGATTACCTCCTCAATAATAATTAATTGAACATAGCTTAGAAAAACTAGCTTAGGAAACCAACGGGTGATGATATCTATGGTGAGCGGCTGGGCTGATGGAATTTCTGTGGGTGCCGAGAAGCACAGAAGTACATTTTGGTCTGCTGGACGTGGGCAACGGATCTGAACCCTCATAGGGGATGAGCTATGTAAACAGTTCAGACAACCAATAACAAGCTCAGATAAGTAGGATTTTAGATCCTGTTTTTATTCCAAGAAACATAATTGAGAGAGGCTGAACCAGGATGGGGAGGCTGAGATTTTTACTTTAGAAATTCCATCCTGACATCATGAGAAGCGTGTTCAGAAACAAAATGGCACACAATTGTCCACTAACCACCACTAAATCCTCACAAGAACAGCTGTTTCTCATGAGGCTCAGAAAAAGCAGCTGTTGCCCTGAGGTAAAACCATCCTCGGTCAGTCTTGGTGTCTGATCTTGCCATTTTGAAAATATAGAGCCTCCAGTACCTGAGGGTGGTGATGCTGAGCAGAGCTGAAAGGAATCTGTCTGAAGAAATCTTCTCCCGAATAGTACTGGTGGGAAGTCTGCTCTCTCCCAAAGTCAGGCATGAATGGGAAAAAGCCTGCTCTTTCTGCTCACTTCAGGAGAGGGAGGAAGACTGTTTTTCCAACCACAGACCCCAGAGAGCCCACCATGGCCACTCTATATCCAGCCATGGGGCACTGACTGTTCCTGGGGCTTAGCAAGGGTGCTTTTTCTGAATTCTTCACTCTGGGTTCCCAAACTCCAATACAGGGTTTCATCAGACACCATTCTTATCAATATTTACCAAAGATGCTTTATAAAATAATAGGTATTGGTTGGGTGCCATCACTGAATGGGTATTAAACACCTGCTCCTGAGGTTTCTCCCAGTATATTTCAAGGCTCCACAAGCTTCATAATAATTATAACAATAATATAGTAGAACAATATATACCAGTAATAACATTTCCTTCTCCTCTAAAATACATATATCTTAGAGACATATGCATATATGTAAGATACCTTGGAATAAACCTAACCAAAGAGGTAATCTATACTCTAGAAACTACAGAACATGTATGAAAGAAATTGAAGAAGACACAAAAAGATGGAAAAACATTCCATGCTCATGGATCAGAAAAATAAACATTGTTAAAATGTCTATGCTGCCCAGAACAATCTATACTTTCAACATCATCCTGATCAAAATACCAATGGCATTTTTCAAAGTGCTGGAACAAACAATCCTAAAATTTGTATGGAACCAGAAAAGACCCCAAATTGCCAAGGAAATGTTGAAAAAGAAAAACAAAGCTGAGGGCATCACATTGCCTGATTTCAAGCTATATTACAAAGCTGTGATCACCAAGACAGTATGGTACTGGCACAAAAACAGACATATAGACCAATGGAACAGAATAGACAACCCAATAGAGAATCAACTCTACGGTCAACTAATCTTCAACAAAACAGGAAAGAATATCCAATGGAAAAAAGACAGTCTCTTCAAGAAATGGTGCTGGGAAAATTGGACAGCTATATACAGAAGAATGAAACTCAACCATTCTCTTACACCATACACAAAGATAAACTCAAAATGTATGAAAAACCTCAGTGTGAGACAGAAATCCATCAAACTCCTGGAGGAGAACATGGGCATTAACCTTTTTGACATCAGCCACAGCAACTTTTTTTAAGACATGTCTCTAAAGGCAAGGGAAACAAAAGGGAAAATGAACTTTTGGGACTTCATCAAGATTAAAAGCTTCTGCACAGCAAAGGAAACCGTCAACAAAACAAAGAGGCAACCCACAGAATGGGAGAAGATATTTGCAAATGATACTACAGATAAAGGGCTGGTACCCAAGATCTATAAAGAACCTCTAAAACTCAACACCCATAAAACCAAATAATCAAGTCAAAAAATGGGCAGAAGACATGAATAGATATTTCTCAAATGAAGACATACAAATGGCTAATAGACACATGAAAACATGTTCAACATCATTAGCCATTGGGGAAATTCAAATCAAAACCACACTGAGATACCACCTTACACCATTTATAATGGCAAAAATTGACAAGGCAAGAAACAACAAATGTTGGAGAAGTTGTGGAGACAGGGGAACTGTCTTACACTGTTGGTGGGAATGCAAGTTGGTACAACCACTTTGGAAAACAGTGTGGAGGTGTCTCAAAAAGTTAAAAACAGAGCTACCCTATGACCCAGCAATTGCACTCTTAGGTATTTACCCCAAAGATACAGATGTAGAGAAAAGAAGGGCCACATGCACCCCAGTGTTCATAGAAGCAATGTCCACAATAGACAAACTGTGGAAAGAGCCGAGATGACCTTCAACAGATGAATGGATAAAGAAGATGTGGTCCATATAGGGGCGCCTGGGTGGCTCAGTCATTAAGCGTCTGTCTTCAGCTCAGGTCATGATCTCAGAGTCCTGGAATTGAGCCCCGCATCGGGCTCCCTGCTAGGCAGGAGGCCTGCTTCTCCCTCTCCTACTCCCCCTGCTTGTGTTCCCTCTCTTGCTGTGTCTTTCTCTGTCAAATAAATAAATAAAATCTTAAAAAAAAAAAAAAAAAGATGTGATCCATATATACAATGGAATATTACTCAGTCATCAGAAAGGATGAATACCCAACATTTGCATCAACATGGATGGGACTGGAGGAGATAATGCTAAGTGAAATAAGTCAAACAGAGAAAAACAATTATCATATGGTTTTACTTATTTTTGGAAAATAAGGAATAGCATGGAGGACATTAGGAGAAGGAAGGGAAAAGTGGGGGGGGGAATCAGAGGGGGAGAGGAACCATGAGAGACTATGGACTCTGGGAATCAAACTGAGGGTTTTAGAAGGGAGGGGGGTGGGAGGATGGGTGAGCTGGGTGATGGGTATTAAGGAGGGCAGGTATTGCATGGAGCACTGGGTGTTATATGCAAACCATGAATGATGGAACACTACATCAAAAACTAATGATGTACTGTATGGTGACTAACATAACATAATAAAAAATTATTAAAAAATGAAGAGTATATATATTTTATGATATATATACTATGTTCTCTCTCTTGAGAAATGAACTGTGTTTGAATTGAAAGTACTACCTAGTGAAAGCACCTACTATGGAAATGTAAAGGGAACACAAATAAAATGTTGCTGTTCCCAAAGAACTTAGAGTCTAAATTGGAGTAAGAGGCTGATAAACAGATTAATTTCGGAGAGCCTGGTAAAGGCTATACTAGAATTACAACAGTCATTCAGCAGGAGTCCAGGGCAGGGAGCAGCTCACTCACATGGTTTTCCTGAAGAGCCATATGAGTTTAGGGAAGTGATTATGCAGAACACCACTGGGATCCTCTGTAATGAGTCAATAAAAACCTATTATGTTCTGAATGGCCGTTTCAGCAGCCGGTAGGAAATGCTGGCTTCCAGAGTAAAAAAGAGCCCTACCCTTCCAGACAACTGCTAATGTTGGTGGCTAGAAAACACAACCTGGGTTGAGAAGGGCCCATTGTAAACTGTGCCCAGGTGAATGTAGTCAATCCAAGAAAAGGTACTTCCATCATCTGTACCTTCAGAATGCTTAGTGTTTGGCAATCCTGCTCAAATCTGAGCTTCCAGAGTGCCTTTTGATGGGTTTGACATTTTCTTGTGCATTTGAAGAACTGGAAACAAAATGATCTGTACTAGTTTAAATGGAAAGTCAACACAAGCTTCCTGACAGATAGTAACCATGAAATGCAGCTGTTCTATTAGATCAAATGTAGTTGTAAACTTCAACTGTTCACGTAACTTCTTTAAAGATACAACTATTTCAATTTTTCATTTTTTCTAATTAGGGTTTTGGAAAAGAATTTTCTAGACCATATTCTATGAAAGTGTAGGGTTTCCACAGAAGACCTGAGGTCTTCCATTGGGGAGGGAGTGAGGCTTTGGAAAGGATTTCAATTCCCCTTAATTTTGTCTTCCATGCACAAAATAGCTCTGTTTTTATTTAATTTTTATATGGTACTTTCCTTTGTAGCCTAGGTGTTATTACTTCTATTCCTTTTCTTAAAGGGTGGAAATTCTACCAGATTCCCAGGTAATCCAGATGTTTCATCTTGTTGTCTCTCTGTGAGATTCCTTTTATTTTCTTTGGGACTGTGAATCTCTGTGAATCTCTGCCTTACCCCCACTGAGAACCACATGGCTTCTGAGTTTCAGTCTATCCAAGGGTCCCATGTATCATGCTTGATTCCAAATTGAGTTGGGTAAAAGAGGCATTCATTCTTTCCTTTGACATTTTGGGTTTTGTTTATTTGTTTGTTTTTAGGTTTGCCAAATACAGGGCTCCAATCTCTAGTCGTTAAACATAGTTCCTAAATCAAGGGTTAGCTAACGTCATGATGTGACTGCACTATAGGAGAGGCAAAACTTTATATTCCCATTACTTCATCACCTCATCCTTTCCCATAGGAAATCTCCATCGTGTTTTGTACAAGGTGATTTTGCTCCTTAAGTCCTTCCTCTATCATGCAAAGAAGAAAGGTGACCTGAGCTTCAACCATAGAAGCATCCCTGTCATCTTCCCTAGATCTTTTGCACTTTAAGTAGAGAATACATAAGAAAGAATGTGGGCAACCAATTCTCTTTCAATCTTTCCCCCATAGGTCCATGTCCTAGGTACATATGTCAGGGTTTGGGATACAAGTGACAGAATCTCAACTCAAGTAAACTTGACCCAAAACACACAAGCAAACAAAAAACGAATGTGTACACCAAAAATAAATAGGGAAGAAAGTATCATTCCCAAGGATTGATTTGGCACAGTGACCTCTGAACTGTTTCTTCACATCTCTATTTTTTTCTTCCCCTTCTGCTGTGGATTAGATTAGTGTGCTCTGATGTCTCCAAGTGGAGGGGCTGACCTCATAGCCTTTGACCTTTTAATCCAAAGCAAGACATCACCCCTGTGTGTCTTTACTCTGAGTTCTACTATAAAAGTGGCAAAAGATGAGCCCTGGTTGGCTTGGTTTAGGTTACAGCTCTACCTCTGTAAGCAATGGGATGGATACCTGTGTTGGTAGACCACAAGATCCACAAGCAGGTATTTTCTCGATGAAGAATACATTTTCTCAATGAAATTAGGTAGGACAGGAAGGTGCAAAGTGCACTGGAAAAGTTAATACAACAGATGCCCACTAAACTCAGCCATCAATTAAATAGCAATAAAATTCAAGATGCTTCATTTCATCAAAGATAACCAACAAAACCCACACTAAGAGTGATATTTTCTGCATTAGCACGCCTTGCATTGGCACCCTCGATCCCTTCATTATGTTCTGTCTTCCTCAGCCAAGAGAAAGTCAACATCTTAAACCCCTTCATACACATGGATTTTAGTGGCTACTCTCATTGTTGATCAAGGAAACACAAAATGAGATGAAATCTCCATTCAATAAAGCTATGGGATATAGTGAGATCACAGATAGACAAGTGGTTAGGGCAATTACCAGTTTGTCCTGTCATGTGTTTAAGATCTAACTTTATTTAAAGATTTCTGCTACTAACAGTATTTGACTATTACTGGTTTAGATGGCATCCCATTTCCCTTTTGGATAGGATTTTTTGTTCAATAATAGCTCTTCAGAATAAAGTGATACTCATTAATATTGGTAATATTTTATCCTATTATGAAACTTTTGAGATCCATCACTTGAGAAAGACCCCAGATGCCAATCAATTATAGTTAAGTTGAAGTTAAATGTACTTGCTGTAATTCATATCTCTGCTTCCCTTGTGGATACAGAATGAAGGAGGATGATTTGCATGTATAAATGACTTTCCTCTACGGAAGTGCTATATAACATGGAGTTTAAAATATTAAAGATTCATAAGGAAGATATCGAATATCTACATATCTAGTTGATAGAGTGCCATGTGCCATGGCATTTTCTGTAGAAAGATTTCCATTTTCAGTGGATTTAGCATGCATAGCAAGTTGTCTTCAACAACTGACTGAAATCAGAAAATGCCAAAGCTGTCTTTAGAAAAGGGGGCTATATTATTTATTTACACCAGTATTAAATCAAGGAAAAATCAGACAAAATGGAATGATAGTATATCTTCTACAACTATTTTGAAATTTTACATATGGTAACAACTATTGTTAAATTATCCATAGCTAATTGGTCCTAAACTAAAATAGATAATTAAGCATGTTCTGGACTATTAACTGGCTCATATTTTAGGTATTTGCCTAATTAGACATTTCCTAAACTATTCATTTGCATTGGTTAATTTTTATGCAACATTCTATTGGAAGTTTTTAACTATTTTTATTTGGTATTTACCCTTTTAAAGTTATTTTCATAAGGATACTGAAGACACATAATATACTATAATTATTGCAGTGGCTTTTTTTTTTTTTTTTACCCCATAAAGTAAATGATTATACTATACAGAAATAAGAATTTCTACTTTTTGGAGCAGACCCTTCTTTTAGCATTCTGCATGGCTGGATCTTTCTCATATCATCATAAAGATCATTTTACTCAGAGGTACAGGTTTTTGTTCATTATGTGATCAGTACAGGATATTATAATATGAACTCAGCAAAAAGGTTTTTCTCCCACTGAGAGATACTGGATGGCTAAGAAGTCACCAAGAGGTTTCTGATACAAAAAACTTGAGCTATAATTCTATATTTGCAAAACTACCCTTTAGGAATGCAGTGAAAATGAAGACATTGTCAGACAAAGGAAAAGTAAAAAAATGTGTTGCTAACAAAAATATCCATAGAGGAAGACACATATAAATTCTTCAAACAGAAAGGAAATGACAACAAAAGGAATCTTGGGGCATCTAGAAAGAAGAATGAACAGAAAGACCAGACATGTGAGTACATACAATAGACCATGTTTCCCTAGTGAGTCTTATGTTCACATCCGATGATCAAAACAAACATTAAGATAACAATAAAAAATAAAAAAAAACGGTACATAACACCATCTAAGAGAGAAGACAATGGTATTTAAAAGTAGATAAAATAAAGACATCTAAATAGAAATAAGGCTTCCACATTTTACTCAAAAGTAGTAAAATACCAGTATCAGTAGACTGCAATAAGGAATATCTGTATATTTTGATACCCAGAGCAACCACCATAAAAACAATATGAAGGGATTCACTCAAGATCATGAAACCTAAGTCAGGACGGAATCCTAAAAGATTTTCAGGTAACCCACAGCAAGAAAGATACACAAAGAAACAAGATACAGAGGAAACAAACATAAAACAAATAATAAAATGGAAGATTTAAGCTCTGACATGTCAGTGACTAGCTTAAAGGTAAATGGTCTAAATGTACCAGTTAAAAAGCAGAGATCAGCAAATGCATAAAACCAGAATCCAGCTATATGCTGTTTATAAGAGATTCACTTCAAATTCAATGCCATTGGTAAGTTAAAAGTAAGAGGGGATGAGAAAATACATACATGCAAACATAATTAAAAAAGAGAAGTGGCTATATTAATATCAAATAAATTGACTTTGGAGCAGAGAAAATTACTCAAGACACAGAGGGACTTTACAGAATGGTAAAGGACCAATCTACCAGGAAGACGTAACGACCCTAAACATGTGTACACCAAACAGAGACTCAAAATACGTAAAGTAAAACTGGTAGAGAAAAAAGGAGAAATAGACAAATGCACAGTATGCACCTCCCTCAGTAACTGATAGACTACTAGACGGAAAAGTAGCTTGTAAAGATCTGAACAGCAAGATCAACGAAGAGAATCTGAAATTTAATTAATGCCTAATAAACAGAACATGGAGTAAGTCACTTTACTAAAAAGAATTAATAACATTAGCATTTATGTCACTATCATGTTTATAGTTTCCATAGATTATACAGAGTAAAGTTATTGAATTCACATTGTAGAAAATGCTTGGTCACATCACAGCCTCCAAACACGGTGACGTTTTGGCAATGCCATTGTATGTGAGTCTGTCAAGATGCTTCACGTGCGCTTCGCTGTTATTCTAACGTGACCTCTGTCACCACCAGCAATCAATCAACACACACTGAAATAAAAATAACATTAATTTTCTGAGTATAATACTGGAGGTTCTTTAACTATTTTCCCCCAACTCTTTTAGGAAACGGGGAAGTGTTGTGGAAAGCAGTAGATGGAAGAGTCTTGAGTAAGGAATGAAATATGGGTATGGGTTTAGACAGACCCGGGCAGAAGGGCAGGCAGAGGTGACAAGAGGAAGGTCAGGTAACAGGTGCGAGACTGGGCGTGCAAGTAAAGAAATACAGAACCAAGGCTTGCAGAGAGGAGTGATGGGGAGGATGACAGAGCACAGCAACTCCTGCTCCTCCAGGCACAACTCCTTAGTGCCCCCTGTAGAGTATAACCCAGATTCTTGCACCATTAAGTGCAGGACAGGAGGTAGAGAGGAGATCCTCCAGTTGTGGGGAACAGAGCAAGCACTGAGTGCAGAGGTCCTGGCACGAGGAGACAGGGTGGGACTCAGTTGTTCTGAAAATGTGCACAAGGAAGAAAACTGATCTTAGCACCCTGGCAGGAACCAAGTTAGGAGAGTCGGGAGCAAAGTCAGGAGCGACACTTACCTCATGCCCGACACCTGGCATTCCTGAGAGGAGCCAGAGATGAGAAGGTGGAGAGGCGTCAGCTGTTCTGAATGGAGGATTATTTTCATGGGACATTACTGTGAACAAAGGTTATACAAGTTCAGTCAAAAGCAAACAAACTGACAAAAATAAAGGGCATGATATTAAAATGTAACATAGGAGGTGTTTTATATTTTAGGACATAATGTGAAACACACAGACCTTCCCCTATTTTCACTTTATGTAACTCAAGATTGCAAAGTCAACATTCCTGTGTTTGTAGCTTTGTATACAAGCCAAGAAATAACTATCAAATCAAAGTAAAATATACCAAAAGGTCAGTTTTGTGGAGGAATAAAGTGAACTAGTTGCCTGAAAATTTCTAACCTATATTTCTTTAATTGTGTATTTTCCAAATTCAGTTTTCTTGGGTTACTTTGCTTTTTGACAATATTAATGCTGAATTTTTATCAGTGTTGTATTTTATGAATGAGAATTCAACCAGACCTGAATAATGAAGTAGTAGGGTATGTGTTTGGGCATCTTTTTCCATAATACTCTATTTAACTTTTAGGAAATCATTGCTTATGTCTTTGTTATATTTATCACTGTAAAGACCATCATCATAATATAGACAAAACCAGCTAGAGCAATAATATATATTAGTGATTAATAAATGACAAATAAGAATTTATTAAAATTGAAAACTTTAGCTTTGTGAAAGATATGTTTAAAGCAACCAAAAGACAAGCCATATGCTGGAAGAATATATTTCAAAACTACTTATCTGACAAAAGACTTCTATCCAAAATACACAAAGAAGTTTTAAGATTCACGCATAACAATCAGTCCAATTCAAAAATGGGCAGAAGGTCTGAAGAGATACCTTACCTAAACAGATATATAAATGGCAAATAAGTATGATGTGTAAAGATGGGTGATGTCTTTTTTTATCAAGGAACTGAAAATTAAACTAACGAAATACCACTACATACCTATTCCAATGGCTATAATCTGAAAAATCAGCAATACCATAGTACTAGCAAGGACGTGAAACACAAGAATGCTCATTCATTGCTGGCAGGGATCAAAATGGAATAGCCACCTTAGAAGAAAGCTTGTCAGCTTTTATGAAGATAAATATAGTCTTCCCATATGGTCCAGCTATCATGCTCTTAGGTATTTGTCTGAGTTGAAAACTTATGTGCACACACATAGCTACACATGAACATTTATATCGGCTTCATTCATAATCACCAAACTGTTATCAATCAAGATGTCCTTCAACAGATGAAGGGTAAACGGTAATACTGTACATCCATACAACAGGATCTTCTCAGCAATAAAAAGAAGCAAGTGATCAAACCACTAAGAGACATGGAGGAACATTAAATGCTTATTGCTAAGTCAAAGAATCCAGACTGAAAAGTCTCCATACTGTATGAATCCAATTATATGGTATTCTAGAAATGGCAAAACTATAAAGATAATAAGATTATCAGTGGTTGCCTGGGGCTTGGGAGAATAGGTTGGAGGAATGAACAGTGAAAGGACAGGGGATTTTAAAGGCAGTAGATTATTTCGTATGATTCTGCAAAGGTGGATACAAGACATTATGCATTTCTCAAAACCCACAGAACTTTACAGCTCAAAGAGTGATACTTACACATGTAACTTAAAATAAACTAATCTTAAAGGTTGGAGAATCCCTGGAAGGAATGGAGACTTTGACAAGAGAATCTAACTGTAATTCAAATGTAAGAGTCAACCTCACTAAAGGAGGTTGGGGGAAAAGGTGCTGACCCAGGAGCTTTGGAGGAAGTGAAATCTGTGAGATTAAAGGCACACACAACGGTATATTCACTGCACGTGGGTTGAAAAGGTTGTTAACCAAAGGGATACAAGTCGACATTTATGATACTGCTATACAATGTACTGGAATTAAACAAGTAATGGAGGGTAGATGGCCATAGCCAGATTTCTCATCATTGGAATGGGAATTTGTAGATAAGCAAGGGAGGGCAGTTTAGAATGATCCACGTGGTAAAGAATTAGAGTTGCAGATGTCAGAATGGCTTTTTGCTAAGCTTAATATAGCTGTAGATGGCTACAGATAAAATATGTATGGCTACGTGCTTGCACACAAGTTGGCACATCTGTTTCCCTGCTCTGTCAGCTGAGAGAACTCCAAGAACAGATGGCCTCACAGCAGTTAGAACACTCAGAGCCCGGACTTTGACTTCCAACGCCATTCTCCAAAAAAAGGAGACAGGCTCCTTGGAGAAATGACTGATTTTACCGGAGGGGCAGGACATAACCCAGCCTGGAGCAACCGTGGTACAAGAATGTAAGGACATACAGCCCAAAATGAAAATTAAAAGAACTCCCACTGGCCCAAACTGGAACAATTTTAGCAACAAAATAACATAGTATTAGATGATAGCACCAAGCATCAAATGAATATCCATGAGTCAATGCTGATACAATGGATCCATGGGAGAGAGGAGACACACCTCCCTCGAGAAGAATTCCAGATAGTTTATGTGGATACCCTGGATTCAAGGATGGAGGACATAACCCCTCACTGTGCATGTGAGGGCCTCGCACAGTGGTTTCTTCCCAATGGTGCAGCACAGGAAGAGGTTTGGAGAGAGTGACCTGGCAGAGGAGGATCCTGAGAAACACCACTTTGCCAGGGGATTGAGTTCAGTGGTCACGCTGTCGTGCTGCTAATATGTGGTCGGCCTTAGTATGACGTGGTAAAAAAAAATGGCACTTACCTCTGAGATCTCCCTTCCCCAAACCCAGAATCCCAGTGAGAAAACTCATGAGGGAAACATCATGAGAAAAATATCAAATTCCAATAAAAGGACATCCTACAATATGCCTAACTAAATCTCATCAAAGCTGCCAAAGATATTGCAAGGAAGGAAACCCTGAAAATCTTTCATGGTGAAGAGGAAGCTGAAGGAACCCGGCAACTGAATACAACATCGTTTCCTGGGTGGGATCCTAGAACAGAGAAAGGACATAAAGTAAAACTAAGGAAATTTGAATGAACTATGGACTTTAGTTATTAATTATTAATATTGGTTCATTCATTATAACAACCATACCATTCTAATGTAAGATGCTAATAGTAGGGGAAAATGGACAGAAAGATTTACGAAAACTGTGTACTATGTGTTCACTCTTTTTGCAAATATAAAATTGCTGCAAATAAAGTTTATTTTTAAACATAAAGCATTTTAAAGGGAAAAATATGCAATAGAAAAAGACCATTAGGTTATTCAGAAATCAAATTGTGAGATCAAATGATAAGATACAAAAATGAAGTGTAATCAATATATTTTAAAATATCAAAAGGAACAGAAAAAGAGAGAGAAACAGAGAGAGAGAGAGAAGACAATGGCTGAAAATTTTCTAAAACTGATGAAAGACACAAAACCACAGACTCAAGAAGTGTTATAACAGACATCCATGGTAAATAAAATTTTATTTTTTATTATTTTTTATTTTTTAAGTAGATTCCACATCCACCATGGAGCTCAATGCAGGGCATGAATTCACGACCCTGAGATCAAAACCTGAGCTGAAATCAAGAGTCAGACGCTTAATTGACTGAGCCACCCTGGTAAATAATTAAAAAAAAATTAATTATATATTGGCACATCTACAAGATACTGTCATAGCAACATCTACATTAGTGTTTGCTGTTTTTGTGTGCATTGTTGCTACGTGTTTTTTGGGTCCCGTTGTTTTATAATACTGTTCTTCTAGGTTTTTATTGGTGTTCTGCCTCATCCGTCTGTCCAGTAGTGAAAGTGGGGGCACTGATGTTTCCTGCTAAAACTGTAAAATTGTCTATCCCTTCATTTCTGTCAATTTTACCTCATGCATTTTGAGAATCTTCAGTTAGTATGTATATGTTTATGATTGTTATATCTTCTTGATGTTTGGAGCCTTTAATCAATATAGAGCATTAGATTCTAACTAGCATCACTCACAGGTTGATGGAAATCAAATAATGCCTTCACAGCTTAAAGAAAAACGTATTTCTTTTTTTTTTTTTTTAAAGATTTTATTTACTTGACAGAGAGAGAGAACACAAGCAGGGGGAGCGGCAGGCAGAGGGAGAGGGAGAAGCAGGCTCCCCACAGAACAAGGAGCCTGATTTGGGGCTTGATCCCAGGATTCTGGGATCATGGCCTGAGCCGAAAGCAGTCCCTTAATCAACTGAGCCACCCAGGCACCCCAAAAAAGGTATTTCTAAATTAGAATTGATCACAAAGCTATCAATTCAAAATGATGGTATGTTAAAGACAATTTGGGGCAAACAAGTTCTCAGAAATATAACTCTTAAATGCTCATGCTTGGGATGATATGGGAGGTTCACACCACCAAAACAGGTGAATAAGCCAAAAAGAGAGATGACATGGATTGAGGGGCGTTGGAATCCAAGAAAAGGAAGGAGAGGAGTAGCCCTCAAAATGATAATGAGGAGAGCCAGGGCTGCCCGGAGAGACGTCAGCCCAAATTGGAACAGGTCAGAAACCTCCAGGATATACTCATTGTACGAAAGGAAATTGTTAGAAGGCCACACTGAAAGAAATTCCTTAATGCCACGTCAATAGAACACTGAGTGTGCATGAAGCGGAGAGGGCAAGAAATCAAGGACTGAGAGCTACAGAGCTGCCCTGGAAGAGAGAAGGCGCATGCGAGGAGGTACATGGCCTGGCTGTGAATGGCATTTGTGGTTTGACCTAAGAGGTGCTGTTTTCTAAGCTAGATCACCATAGACAGGACAGGAGGAAGGACAAATGGAAAGTGTCCTGGGGGAGGAAGGAGTGAAGCTGGGCAAATCGCCATCCTCCATAACCAAAATGCAGTAAATATTGTCACAGAATAAAAATCAGTAATTAGCCATTACAGGATAATACTTACATGTATAGAGGCAAATATGACAAAAAGAATGAAAATAATTGAATGTAGTAGCCTCTGGAGGGAAGTACGGGGGGCTTCTGTGCCTCATAAAATATCTTCACTCTAAATTGCGACCAAGTATAATCCTACTAAAAATAAATTAAAAATAAAACAATAAGAAAGGAATGCAGTGATATTCTAATGGGTATAAAGAGTTCACGTATTTCCTCAAGCTCCAATCTACTTCCACTTCAGTATGAGAGCACGCAGCGGATGTTGATCAAAGAAGCAAAACAAAGTCTAAGGTTTTTTTCACACTTTCTACAATGTGGACGGGGAAGCTTGAAGGCAAACTGCACAGAGCTAATATGTGCTTAATTAGTAGGTTAATAAGACTGAGTGACCAGCAGAGGTCTGAATCTTGATGTTTTAAGATTAGTTTATAACTAATTTCATGATTCTGAGATCCTGATCACCTTTAGGAGTAAAATGCACACAATATGGGTAATTACACTTCTTTCTTTGGTGTGCAACCTAACAAAACCACACAGTAAACCCAATTTGTTCCTACTGATTGACAGAGCCATTTGGACACCCTTAATATCATCAATTAGAGTTTTATGCCTAATTAAATTGTACAGCTAATTAGTGCGCAATGAAATTAAAAGGTCAACTGATGAATAATGGAAATTCTCCACTTGAATAGCAAAATACTATTTTGAAGGCAATGACTTCTATGCAATGTCAGTTAAGCCATGAAGCTAGAATTGTGGGTCAGATTTTCATTTCGGGTCTAGAAATTTTCATTTATTTTTAATTAGGTCACAGAATTGCAGCTTTGCAAGAAAATGAGCAGAGAAGTAATTTATTTACACACTGAGGATCCTCAGTCATAGGTTACTACACGTAAGCATCTTAAATAGTTCGCGGCATGTCATAAATCCTCCATAAATATCATCTATTGTAACCATTATTCCAAACCTAAAGGGGTGTCACTATTTGTTCTGCAGCAGATTTAATAAATAAACTTCATGTTCTCTACAGTCACACAGAGCAGTTACTAGACTTTCTTTTTCTTTATTTTTACGCACCCTTCACTTTAATGAAATGAAGGTGGTTTTGTTCTTTATTTCCAAACCATCTTTCTAAGAATTGGAGTCTGTGAAATGAAGTCACTCGCTGTCTCCACTACATGTGAGAATACTTTGCTATTTCCCTTCTCTGCTGATCACCCAAGGCCATGCCCGTTCCATGGTGGCAGCAATAAATATAATCTCCTGTTCTCTTCTGCAGCTTAGCACTTTGAGAGTTCGGCTTTGCTTTCCTCTCGTTCATTATTCTGAGGTTTGACTGTGTCCCTACGACGGTTCCTACACTAGCATCCCTAGCACACTTTTAACTCATTATATAGAACATTCTTTACCTTTTAAACATAACCAAACTGTAAAAAGAAGATTCAACTGATTGTAATATATTATTCTGAACATACATTCAAATAGGTAATACAAAGTACGCATTTTTTTTTAAGTAGGCGCCATGCCTGGTGTGGAGTTCAGTGTGGGGCCTGAACTCATGACCCTGAGATCAAGACCTGAGCGGAGATCAAGAGTCAGATGCTGAACCGACTGAGCCACCCAGGCGCTAAAGTATGAATTTTAATATAAAATTCAAAAGCTACAAAGAACATGAAAGGATTCTACAATTATACATTGATTCTACAACGTACTTTTCTTCTTTAACATTGTCACCTGTCTGAAGTTGAGATCTGGGGGTATGTCTTACCACCAGATATGTACTACATTGTAATTCACATCGCTATTTTTCTCATTCGCCTTTTCAGTGGTCCATAAAATAATGGCATGTCTTAAAACTGATGCTGACTTGGATGCCCTGAAACGTGGTCAGTCTGCCAGGGCCACGTGGTTTGGCTTCCCAGGTCAGCGTTGTGTTGGTCACACACCCTGTTGGAGATGTGCTTTGCGGTTTCTTCTACCTTCAGTGGCATTACAGACCCTACCTTTAAGCCACTGCGTGGTTCCCTGTGCCCTTGTGTCTCGATTGCCCTGTGCCGGTTCGGAGAGATCAGCAGCAACTCTCGGTGCGGGTACTTCTGGGACTATGCCATCATTTGCTTATTCTGTCCTCCACTGAAGAGCGTGGAGCCATTTCTAAGGTTTTGCTATTAAATACAACAAATATAATAAATTTTACACATACGTGATTATGGTTATAAGTAAAAAAAATATATAGTAATTTATATGGGCAAAAGTGTTTTTAATTTTAAGGTACATTTTCCATCCAAGTCGTACCAATTTGCAAACTCACTGGCAGTGTGGTAGGTACATTTTGTGTTCACACTCTTAAGACTGCTGCTATGGATCATACCGTTTTTCCCTCTTCCATTCTGAGGTGAAAGATGGTCACTCCCTGTACAGTTGACCTGTATTTCTCCAACTGGGAGAGGGTCAAGCATTTTTCCATACGTGAGAGCATTTTCTTTCCTATAAAACTCTGTCCCTATATTTTAAATTTTTCATAAAGTATAATATGCAGAGAGAGGAGCTGGTGTCATAAGCGTACAAGTTGGTGAGTGTTCACAAACTGAACATGCTTGTGTAGTCAGCCCCCTGAAAAAGAGCAGAGTGCCAGCAACCCTCTGCCATGCCCGTGCGTCCACACCACGCACAGAGTTCCCCCGGCCCCCCCGTCTCCAGACCTCTGAGGGGCCGGCAGCCCAGGTGCTGTGCCGGCAGCTGGAGCCCCACCTTCCCAGACAGCTGTGCTTCATTCCAGTAGCTGCAACTGAGCATTAAAAAAAAAAAAAAAAAATATTTATTTACTTTATTTATTTGACTGTGCCCACAAGCATGAACAGGGGGAGGCTGCAGAGGGAGAGTGCCCACAAGCATGAACAGGGGGAGGCTGCAGAGGGAGAGGGACAAGCAGACTCCGTGCTGAGCTTGGAGACTTACTTGGGGCTCGATCCCACAACCCTGAGATCACAACCTGAGCCGAAATCAAGAGGGGGATGCTTAACCAACTGAGCCACCCAGGTGTCCTGCAACTGTGCATTTTTTAAAGTCATCTTTTACTAACACTCAGACATTTTTATCCCAAGTGGTCAGGTGCAAAGAGGGAAAGGAGCATTTCGTAAACACTTTTATAGAGGTCCTTCAACAGGGACCCACCGCATCCCCACTTTGGCCCGTGCAGATCAGTGGCAGGCCCTGGTGAGCACTGTGTGGACCATGTACCTTATGGTAGCCAGCATGGTTTATCAAGGAGAGTCCCAGCTGGAGTATGTCCTGCCAGAGGGCAATTGCATTTGCTCTGTGCAGCTGATGGTGAAGTGGGATCCTCGCAACAGCCCAGTGGACTCCCCGAGTTAAACTCAGCTGAACCGTCATTGAAACCAGCCCAGCCTTTTAAGGAAAACTGTAAGTCCAGGACCCCATTGATTCAGATTTTTTTTTTTTTTTTTTAGCCTCAGAGTTGCAAATAAGGTTTTCCCAAACGAAGTGCTGTCAGTCTTTCAAGGAAAACCACGAGGCTGTGCAGATAGAGCAGCCTCACGCTTGAGCATCCCAATTCCACCTGACAACTGAAGCTCGTTGGGACCTTCCCTATTCAGTCATTGAATCCAGGGTGACTCATCCTACAGAGGAATATCAGTCTGGAGAGTCTCAAAGCCTAAGGAGGTGGGGAATCCCATTTTGATAGGGACCCCATAGCAAACTTGCAGACATTTGTCAGCAGGGGAGACTCACAGCTGTGTCAGGGAGGCTGCCTCTGTTTTCCAGGGCCTCCAGTTGGCAAAATCATCATTCAGAGACTTGCAGATCCCAGGACCGTGAAGGCCGTGGGGAAGTAAATGTCGTGAGCCTGAGCAGCTTGTTGTTTAGCAGGGCTTCACTCCAAGGGTGTCAGTTTACAAGAGGCTGGTGTGAAGATTGCAGAGCTCAAGTGAGCACTTTCTCCAGCACTCAGAATTTACAAGAAGATGGGGAGCTTCCTTTCTGGTGGTTGTGATGGTTACATTTATGGTCAATTTGACTGGGCCATGGGATGTCCACATAGCTGGTGACACATTATTTCTGGGTATCTGTGAAGGTGTTTCTGTAAGAGATTATCCTTTGAATCTATAGACAGAGTGAAGAAGATCCCCCTGCCCAGTGTGAGTGGGCTTCATCCAATCTGCTGAGGGCTTGAATAGAACAAAAAAGCAGAGCAAGAGTGAATTCTCTCATCTGGATCTGGGATATCCACCTCCTCCTGCCCTTGGACATCGGTGCCGCTGGTTCAGACTCAAGGACTAAAACCCCCAGGAGTCCCGCCCGCCCTAGTTCTCAGGCCTTCAGCTCCTCTGCTCTTGGACTGAGTCACACCACGGGCTTCCCTGGTTCTCCAAACCATGGTATATCACATCTCATCTTCTTCAACAACTTCGAAGAACCGTGATGGGTCTGATGGTTTTCTACTGGCAAGCTAAGATGTTGGTCTACAAGGCTCGTGGATCATAGGCAGAGAACTCTATTACTCTATTGTAGGAGAGCAAACGCACAAGTTTTATGTTCATGCCATTTCCCCTGGCACCACAGTCTCAGGGGGGTGACACAGACAGACCCAGGCTGGTGCTCCATACGTACTCACTGTGAGTCACAGCTGAAGAACCTTCACTCTCAGGGAACCTACGTGTTTATCTAATGGTGTTACAAACCTGCCTGCCCTTTGCTCGGTCGGAGACACTACTTCCAAGAGCCATCTGCTCTATCAGAATCTTTGACGTGATTGTCTGGGACAAATGGCAGTTAATGCCTCTCTTCACCAGACACAGAGAAACATGAGGAATCCATGGAGAATTGTTTTCCAACACCCATGTGCTTCCCGTCAAGACTGCACCTGTTGGTGCTCAGAGCTCATAAAACAGTCGTTTTATATATTTTGTCCACGTTTCACTGGAATTTTAACAGAGGCTAAATTTAATACCAGTGAATTTTTCATGCCCAGAACCAGAGGCCCCTAAGCTAATTTTTAAATAAAATTTATTGGGCACTTACTACCTGCCAGAGCAGAGACCTAGATAAAATGAAGGTGCAAGCACTGCTCAGTGAGCTGATGAATTCCTGACAGAAACATGCTCCCCCTTATATGAGTAACATGAAAGGCAGTGAGTGCCATGGAAATCTCACTCCCACTGCTCTGTAAGAGCTAAATCCAGAGGGGATTTGTCAAGGAATGGATCCTGGGGAAAGGATGACCTGACTGAGTGCTGAAGACTCAGAACAGCGGTGTAATTCCACAGATCATGTCCAGTAGAGGCTGGTCCCAGGTGAGGACTGAGGGACAGGTGAGGACTGTGAGACAGGTGAGGACTGTGGGACAGGTGAGG
>NW_022589718.1:38162615-38164004 GCF_004348235.1 Phoca vitulina | reverse complement strand
GGTGAGGACTGAGGGACAGGTGAGGACTGTGGGACAGGTGAGGACTGTGGGAACACACAGGGTGCCTTATGAAGAGCAGCCATATCATCGTCCTCCTCATTCCCACAGCTTCCATCACCAAGTGTGTGTGGGGTCCTCCCATCTCCCGTTCCAACTGCCCATCCACCTGAGTTCCACATAATAGCCACCAAGCTGCTATTTCGCTTTGTGTTTTGCTGGTTCAAACCTTAACTGAAATTTCACGGTGCCAAAGATACACTCAAATCATCTTTCTTCTCTCTCTGTGACTCACACTGATGTTTATGCAGCAGCTCACGACCCTCTGTCTGAGAGCTTCATGTCACATGTCTGTTCCTCTACTCCACAGGATTAATCAGTGAAAAAGCCATGTCAACTCTACCTCTTACGGGTCTTGGTCTCCATTGCTTTCCTTGGTCTGCAATGTTACAACAGGACACCGTAATCACTTGCCTGATCTAAGTGACCTCTGGGAACCTACTGATGTTCCTGCTGTTAAATCCTTCACAAAACAGATGGCCATTGTTTAAAACCCCAAGTGGGTCATTTCATTCTCCTGGTTAAAATAATGGAGTGGTCTCTCATTCTTTAATGATAAGTGCTGACCTTCAGTTGCTTCCACAGCCTCCTCTGGAGAAAATAAAGGCAAAGGAAGACACCATAAGACATAATAACTGAAGTTCCCAGGCCATTTGTCATGGAAAGTAAACTCACTCATATTTCCAAAGCTAAGCCTTGTTCTGAGAAGTAATGATGATAATACGAAAGGTGAGAAGACACGAATCACTAACCATAGATCTTCCCCAGCTTCAACGTGGTTACATCCCAATAAACCCATCCTGAGTGGAAAATATCACATTGAAATGCACTGAATAAACCCAACTTAGCTTAGCCTAGCCCACCTTACATGCGCTCAGCACACTGACGTTAGCCTACAGTTGTAGAAAATCCTCTAACACCAAGCCCATCTTTTTAAAAAATTTTTTATTGTTATGTTAATCACCATACATTACATCATTAGTTTTAGATGTAGTGTTCCATGATTCATTGTTTGTGCATAACACCCAGTGCTCCATGCAGAACGTGCCCTCTTTAATACCCATCACCAGGCTAACCCATCCTCCCACCCCCCTCCCCTCTAGAACCCTCAGTTTGTTTTTCAGAGTCCATCGTCTCTCATGGTTCTTCTCCCCCTCCGATTTCCCCCCCTTCATTCTTCCCCTCCTGCTACATTCTTCTTCTTCTTTTTTTTTCTTAACATATAATGTATTATTTGTTTCAGAGGTACAGATCTGAGATTCAACAGCCTTGCACAATTCACAGTGCTTACCAGAGCACATACCCTCCCCAGTGTCCATCACCCAGTCACCC
>NW_022589718.1:38107903-38162515 GCF_004348235.1 Phoca vitulina | reverse complement strand
GGCTCTTTCCACAGTTTGGCTATTGTGGACATTGCTGCTATAAACATCGGGGTGCACGTAGCCTTTCGGGTCCCTACTTTTGTATCTTTGGGGTAAATACCCAGTAGTGCAATTGCTGGATCATATGGTAGCTCTATTTTCAACTTTTTGAGGAACCTCCATACTGTTTTCCAGAGTGGCTGCACCAGCTTGCATTCCCACCAACAGTGTAGGAGGGTTCCCCTTTCTCCGCATCCCTGCCAACATCTGTCGTTTCCTGACTTGTTAATTTTAGCCATTCTGACTGGTGTGAGGTGGTATCTCATTGAGGTTTTGATTTGGATTTCCCTGATGCCGAGTAACACCAAGCCTATCTTATACTAAAGTGTTGACTGTCTCATTTAATGTACTGAATACTGTCCTCAAAGTGACAAACAGAATGTCTGCTTGTTTGCAGGATGCCTGTCCCTGTGCTGGTTGTTGACCCCGGTGATGGTGTGGCTCACATATTGTTAGCCCAGGAAAAGATCAAGGTCCAACATTTGAAGGTTTCTACTGACTCTGGATCATTTTGGCACCATCAGAAGTCAGGGAACATTTGTATTTGATATGTTAACATTGGTTGTGTCTAAAGAAGCGGGGAAACTCACATACGCGTTCTGGACTCAGAAGCTCCTGAAGCTTCCAGTGCACTAGATACTTCACAAATATTTCAAATCTTTCCTCTCATTCCTTTGACCCAGATATGTGGTAAAATCCCTGATATTTTGCCTTCAATTTTCCTCCAGGAGGAAACTGGCTAGAACAATTGTTGCTCCATATCAGATTGGTTTTTACTCAGTTCGCATGTAGGGATTCCCATAGTATTGTCATAAATCTTGGGGCCATGGACAGGACAGCAGAATATGTGGTTTGGTCTTTATAAAAGTTTAACACCAATGTGTTCATCAGGATCAAATCAGGAGACAGCACCTCACAGTAGTTTTTGATCAGAAAAAGTTCAGTATAAAGAATCATCACCAATAAAGAGAATTACTTACTCAGGAGAAAATATAAGACTCTGAACAGCATAGGAAGAGAGCTGCTATAGGGACCCGTCCCTGGCTCTGGGGGCAGCGGGAGTGCCCAAGGAGGACACACGTCTGGGGTGAGGCATGGTCCCGCTGTGGGGAGTGCCTGGCCCTCGGGATGGCGGGGAAGCTGCCTGAGCTGGTGAGCTCGGGGAACTCTCTGGAAAGCTCCCTCCAGGCACTGGGAAGCGCCCGCGGGAAGGTGCCCATGTCTGGTACCATGTACTGCCCGCTTCTGCCTATGGATCAGGGCAGAGTAGGAGCCCGGGGTCCTGAGCTCACAGCAGTGCGCCGGCTGGCCATGGAGAAGGGTTTAGAGCATCCACGTCTATGATCATAGATCAGGAAACGACAGGTGGATTTGGGACCAAGAAACAATCCTTCTGTCAAAAGAAGGCAATATGGTCACATGCTCATTTCTACTCACTGTCTTATTTTTCCTGACACAGACTCTCTTTGACCTGTACACTGTTTCTAAATTCTCTCTACAAACTCCTTTTTTCTTAACCAAGTTTGATATAGGCTTCGCAGTGAGCCATTAATTTTTTAAAAATGGACCCTGGCTGCACAGGGCTCTGGGGTCTGGACCGGCCTGTCTCCCCAGCCCCTTGTAGCTCTTCGTTCCCACCTGGGTTTTTGGATTCCTCACATGTATCCCGAAGCTTCCCGAAGGCCTTCACACTTGAGGCTCCTGGTGAACTTGGGCCCCTCCCCTCTCCGAACAAATAGCACACAAGTGGGGGGGTCGCATCAGGGTAAAGGCTGAGGCCGGAAGTCGTTATTGCCGTAGGGGTGCTTGCACCTTGCCCTCGCACACTCCACCACCTGGTCCCAGGAACAGGGACCCCAAAGGGGGACTGGACGAGGACAGTGACCCCCCCTTATCAGCAGGGGGTCACCCCAGGGCCCCAGGGGGTGGCTGAGACCATCGTGGTGCCCGGCCCTATAGGGTCTGTTTTGTCCTATACACACACCCCTAAGGTAAAGTACAATCGAGAAAGCAAGCGCAGGGAGAGATTAACAAAGTAACGCACAATCAAACAGAACGGTTCTAACCATTTTCTGTCCTACAAGTTAGGTGAATGTGGTCTCTCGTTCTCAGAATATTCTACTGTCCTGCACTCAGCCTTCTCCGGAGATGTCAGATGATAAAATGCCAGCCGGAGAGAGGAAGGGGTGGGAAGGATGTAGGCACGACGTGGGTGGGATGTACTGGGGAGCTCCTGAGCTGCATCAGGAGCAAGAGCCGCTGCTTCCCAGGAGGCCGATGGGTCAGCGAGCCTGCAACGCGCCCTGAAGAGGGACACTGCTCGGTTCCCAGTCCCCGAGTGGCATCGAGGAAGCCACAAGGTGTGGTGGCTCTGCACAACCCAGCCTAAGGGAGCCACACGGTCAGTGTGTGTCCCTGAGGCTCTGTGAGCACCGGGGGAGGAGGACAGGGAGGACGGTGCCAGGGACACCGGGCCTGAGTGTGAGCTCGGAGGCATTCTGCCACTGGCTGGCCTGCGCTCATTCCTCTCTGCCCTCTCCAGGCTCCCTGTGGACGCAGCAGCCCCAGGGACAGTGCGGGGAGCCAGCGATTTATCTGTGGCCTCGGCCGTCCTACAAGGATGATGCAGACACCTATGTAATCTCCTGCCCACCTGCATTTTTGGGAGCTCCTGGCTTGCAGCATTGATGATCAAATCCTACACCACAATTAAATGATACAAGGAAAATTTGAATTTGTTGCTGTTTACACTGATTAGGAATCTTTTTATTTCAATTAATAGAAAATACTAACCCACAATAACGACATGTCTGTGTGTCCAATCTCTCTTCCCCGACAGTGTAAACTCTCATTTGCCTGCAGCCTGAAAGCCTCCACAGGGCTTTAAGTGTAGTAAGGATTAATACTTTCTTAATTAAAAAAATTGAAACAGTCCAGTGTTACTTTAGGCAGTGTATCATAGGGGATACTTCTTTGTTTTAGAAATGAGTGAATATTAGCTATGAACGAAACCCTGTTAGTTTTTGGACTAAAAGCATAAACAAGATCCACAAGAACTTCCCACGGAGCTCCCAATCTAGGGGCAGTAGGATGGCAGAGTTTGAACAAATAACCCCAGTGTTATGGTGTTACAAAGGGCAAGTGGATGATGCTGGGCACAGAGAGCCACTGAAGGATTTGGAACTGAGTGGATGACAAGTGCAGATTTGAATGAGAGCGAAGTTTCTCCTTGGGCCCCTCTGTCTGAAGAGGAGCTCTTGGAGCAGAGACATGAGCTCAGAGTGGTCTAGCTGGGAGGCAGCCTGACCACCTGAGCTGGGCCAGGGGCAGCAGGGACAAGGAGGATCAGCAATGGGAAGAGAGAGGCTGAGAAGCTGCGTGTTCTTGGGCGGGGGATGGAGGACAGGAGGGTGGGTCTCTGGAATCTGGTTGAGCTGTTGCATGGTGCTCACCAATATGTCGCGACCACTCTTCAGCTGTAGGTTGACTTAGCGCATGGCTGGGACCCCCCCGTACAGTTCAGTGGTGAGGGGGAGCGCCTCCTCGTTGGTGAACACGTCCTGTGTGTGCTGTAATGGCTGCAGCCGTGGTTACAGAGGAAACAGTACCATCAGCAGTGACAATGTCAGGAGGAACAACCCTGCTGTACATTTAATTTCATTCCCCTAACAAGGACCTTCCCTTTGGTAACAGACATATTGGGCCACCGGATATGGGACATTTGCTAAGCAGCCCGGATAATGGAATCACTTTGTCATGTTTTGCTGGAGGTCTGGGAGTGTTTCACTTCATCATGAGAAATAAGGCAGCCGGGGGGATTCCCCTGTTTCTAGAACCAACAGCCTTTCTGGGGCCACTATTTGACGTTAGCAGAGATTTATGACCTGGGATGGAGAGGTTAAGTCATCTGCTTGCCCGGCTCAGCCTTCTCTTTTTTTTTTTTTTTTTTAAATATTTTATTTATTTATTTGACAGAGAGAGAGACACAGCGAGAGAGGGAACACAAGCCGGGGGAGTGGGAGAGGGAGAAGCAGGCTTCCCGCTGAGCAGGGAGCCCGATGCGGGGCTCGATCCCAGGACCCTGGGATCATGACCTGAGCCGAAGGCAGACGCTTAACGACAGAGCCACCCAGGCGCCCCAGCGGCTCAGCCTTCTCGTTAGGTTGCTTTCCGTAAGAGAGAAAGGGATGATTCTTCACGGTAAATATCACTTTCAGCCAAGTTGAAGCCTAAATGCTTAGTGAACATTCACTCACGTTTTCTCAGATGGAAATGAAGAGAGGTCTGCTCTGCCTTTTCAGTGTTCTTTCCAAGGGACACATTTATTCTTTTTTTATTTTTTTAATTTTTTTATTGTTATGTTAATCCCCATACATTACATCATTAGTTTTAGATGTAGTGTTCCATGATTCATTGTTTGTGCATAACACCCAGTGCTCCTTGCAGAACGGGGGCACATTTATTCTTTCTCATCAAGGCCGGTGCACTCGGCTCCGGAGAGCTTACGGAAGGTGCGGCTTATGAAAGCCCCAACACCGATTCCAGCTTTTGTGAGACAGCTCCTTCCTGGACTCACCCTGAATTTTCCTGCTTCCTGAAAGATATCAAAATTTGTATGATGCTAAGGAAGCTCCACGTGACAATTAAATAAGACAGGAAGATTTCAGATTATTTGCTGTTTGTAACAATTAGGAATGTTTATATTCAAGCAATAGAAACCCACAGTAACTTGGCAACATGGAGATGCATTGGCTCCTAGAGACAAGGGGTCTTCCATGCAGAGCATCAGCTCCACCCACCATCAGCCCTGCTCCCTCTTCGACAACATCCTTACTCAGTCTCTTGCCCATGGTGGTCACCAGAGAGATGCCAGAGTCTCTGGGGCCATTGCTTCAATGCCAAAGTAGAGGAAAGACAGATTTTTGTTTCACCAAAATTTAGATACAATGCACTCTGTATTAATTTTGGTAACCTGCTCACCGCTGAGATGATGGCTGTGCCCAAGAACATGGGTCCTATGGTAATTAGCCCGAGTCCCATGCTGCAGTGCTAGGCTTGGGGTTGGGATTCACAGTCCCCACCGTGCATGAGCCACCAAAGGAGTGACAGAGAGCCACAAGGGTTGACGTGCTCTTATCAGTGAAGGGAGAGAGGAAGCCTGAAAGCCCAAGCCCGCAGGTATCCACCACAAAGTACAATTAATAAACATGTTTGTGTTTGCATCACTTAGATATGGGCACCACTAGGGACCACGCAGGAGATTTTCCTGCTCCTAACTCTCAAGGAGTGTTTGCCCACCAGGGAAAACAGATTACTTACAATACTTAGTGTAATATGATGTAAAATGCGACTTTTCTGTTCTTCCAAATTGTCTTCTAATTATATCTCCATTTTCAAAGCAGAGGACAACAGGTCATAAATATACCTGCATCCTAGACGCAGCTTGGCAGAATTCACTGAGAGATAGCAAAATCCGTTCTTTGATGATGATCCACCTCCCAGTGCCTCCCTTCTATCTAAAAGAGAATCAGGTATCCAGGGGAAGTCTTTTGAAGGGAGGGTAATGGATAGAGAACTAGTGGGTTCTTCTTTATGAGGGAATCTGCAGGTGGAAGGTGCACAGGGGCAGGTTGGTAAATAAGCAGCGATATCACCCTTGTTCACTGGGTTGTTCAAATCTTTCTATTTGATCTGTCTGCTCCTGAGAACTTTAATGTCAAAATCTCCTACTTTATTTTTGGATTTGTCAGTTTCTCCTTCCGACTCTGACAATGTTTTCTTTGTTATCGTAACACTGTCTTATTAACTGCAAACAGGTGCAAGATTCCTTTGCCCTTCTGGCCAATTGTGTTGCATTTTAAAAATCATTGACTAATTACCCACAATCCTGAAATATAAAGTAGCCATTCACAGACAAAACCCTATTTGTGTCAGAAAGGGAGGAGAACCTGAAATGAATTAAGAAATACCTATGGAATGGACGGTATTTTTATACCCCACATCATGGAATTTTCTGGGATTTTAGAAATGTCTCTATTTGGACCATTGGGTCTGGTTAAAAAACACATGGTCTCACCTTCTCCTTACTGTTTGTGAGTAGTTTGTGCTTTGTCAGCTGAATCTCTACAAGTAGATTAAATATTGGTGGGGTGGGGGTAGCGCAACTTAAATATTTTGCTATCCTGGCTAATTTTGAAAATGTACTTTTCTTCCTCTTCAAAAATCAGCTTGTGATCAACACTATGAATTTCGTAAGCGTCAATACGTCGTGAACATTTCCGTGCATGCTCCAGGAGGCTCATTTATAATTCTGCGTGTCCTATTCTGTCTTACATCTCCCCACCCTAACTTTGAATCTCCTGGAGAGAGTTTGCCATAACATCTGCTCTGTTGTATTCTTTTTCGTGCTTTCTATGGGTGACGTTTACCTGTTTCATATTCCTCCCATGGGTATTTTAGATTTATCTCCTTTTAACACCATAAAGAAGAAATTTTGAATCTAGTCTGACAATCTCAGTATTGCTAGAGATTACTTGTATACCATCTGGTTTGTGTGCTTTTATTTTTTATAACTTTATCAAAAATATTTATTAATGCTTTTGATCTCATCTCGTTTCCACTTCTGCTCTCTGCTAGGCAGAAAATGACATGGTCTCTTTTTATTCTGAAAGTGGTTGCCATTTTATTTTATTTTATTTTATTTTATATTTTATTTTATTTTTTGCCATTGTATTTTTCTTTTCTTTTCTTTTATTACGTTATGTTAGTCACCATACAATACATCATTAGTTTTTGATGTGGTGATCCACGATCCATTGTTTGTGTATTAAACAACTGTGTTTGACCCCACAAAAATCTAAAGTTAGTTGAAATTAGTGTAAACCAAAAAAATCAAAAAAATTAAAATAATAAAGAGCAAAAATAAAATAACAGAAAACAGAATAATTAAAAGTGAATTACAGTATGCAAAGAAACAATTGAAGACATCAGAAAAAATAAGCTTTTCTGTGAGTAAATGCATAAAGAAAATTCTGGGAAGTTTGATCAAGAAAAAAGGGGGAATTTCCCTGATGGCTAATGATGATGAACATTTTTTCATGTGTCTGTTAGCCATTTGTATGTCTTCTTTGAAGAAGTGTCTGTTCATGTCTTCTGCCCATTTTTTGGCTTGATTATTTGTTTTAGCAATCAGAGAAATTCAAATCAAAACCACAGTGAGATACCACCTTACACCAGTTAGAATGGCAAAAATTGACAAGGCAAGAAACAACAAATGCTGGAGAAGTTGTGGAGAAAGGGGAACCCTCTTACACTGTTGGTGGGAATGCAAGTTGGTACAGCCACTTTGGAAAACAGTGTGGATGTGCCTCAAAAAATTAAAAATAGGGGCGCCTGGGTGGCTCAGTCGTTAAGCGTCTGCCTTCGGCTCAGGTCATGATCCCAGGGTCCTGGGATCGAGTCCCACATCGGGCTCCCTGCTCCGCGGGAGGCCTGCTTCTCCCTCTCCCACTCCCCCTGCTGTGTTCCTGCTCTCACTATGTCTCTTTCTGTCAAATAAATAAATAAAATCTTTAAAAAAAAAAAATTAAAAATAGATCTATCCTGTGACCCAGCAATTGCACTACTGGGTATTTACCCCAAAGACACAGATGCAGTGAAAAGAAGGGCCATATGCACCCCAATGTTCATAGCAGCAATGTCCACAATAGCCAAACTGTGGAAAGAGCCGAGATGCCCTTCAAGAGCTGAATGGATGAAGATGTGGTCCATATATACAAACAAATATTACTCAGCCATCAGAAAGGATGAATACCCAACTTTACATCAACATGGATGGGACTGGAGGAGATTATGCTAAGTGAAATAAGTCAAGCAGAGAAAGTCAATCATCATATGGTTTCACTTATTTGTGGAACACAAGGAATAGCATGGAGCACATTAGGAGAAGGAAGGGAAAAATGAAGGCGGGGGGAATCGGAGGGAGAGAGGAACCATGAGAGGCTATGGACTCAGGGAAACAAACTAAGAGTTTTAGAGGGGAGGGGGGTGGGGGATGGGTTGGCCTGGTGATGGGTATTAAGGAGGGCACATATTGCAGGGAGCACTGGGTGTTATACGAAAACAATGAATCATGGAACACTACATCAAAAACTAATGATGTACTGCATGGTGACTAACACAACATAATAAAATTAAATTAAAAAAAAAAAAAGAAAAAAGGGGGGAAAGCATAATCAACCAAATTAGACAAAAGAAACTGATGCAGGTGCAATAAGAATATGTAAAATTAGAAACAGTAGTGATACTCTATGAAATCATTCGAAAAGCAGCATGAAAATTGCCAAAAGAGAGTCAAGAAGAGAAACAGAACTAAATATATCTAGCCTCCTAACAGAGAAGAATCAGTTTCTTAAAATGCTAAGCAAAAATAGCCACCGAGGATAGAAATAGCTTACCTGTGAATTTAGGAAAACTTAAAGCAGTATGTATTAGTCTCTTGTGTCAGCTGTAACAAATCCCTACAAGAGTTTGTTATCTCGTCATCTGGGGGTCTGAGGTCTGGAACGGGTCTGCCCAGGCTGGAATCTGTGTGGGCAGGACTGCATTTTCTCTGGAGCTCTCGGGAAGTCATTGCTTCCTGCCTATTCCAGCTTCTGCCCGCCGTCCTGGAGTGGGGCCCTTTGTTCGCCTTCAAAGCCAGCAACGTTGGGCCACATTGTTTCCCCTGGATAATTCAGCACAATCTCCCTTTTCTGAGGTCAGCTGATTACCAACCTCAGTTCCTTAATTCCCTTTGCCACGTAACCTAACATATATATTCACAGGTCCCAGGGATTAGGATAGAGACCTGTTGGAGCCATTGTTCTACCATAAAACACATATTCCAGAATTAGAGAAACTGATAAATATGGGGCTGAAATAACTTGATGGTGATAGCATATTAAAATCACAAGTGAAAAAATCAAGGCACTTATCAGTTTATAAACACAGAAGTAAAAAATATGTATGCAGGCATATAAATAATATAAATATCTCCTTTGGGTGATATTTTTAAAATATTTTATTTATTTATTTCAAAGAGAGCACAAGCAGGGGCAGCATCAGAGGCAGAGGGAGAAGCAGGCTTCCCTCTGAGCAGGGAGCCCAGTGCGGGACTAGATTCCAGGACCCCGAGATCATGACCTGATCTGAAGGCAGTTGTTTCACCAGCTGAGCCACCCAGACGCCCCTCTTTTGTGTGATATTTATATCATAATTTGACAATCAACATAAAACATTTAATCCAACATTAAGAGCAGAATTAATATTAAAATGTTCATTTAAGGGTTCCTGGCTGGCTAAAGTGCTGTATTTTCACACCCGTCACAGCCTGTGTTTCCCGGGGGGCCCGTGCAGCACTCCTGTCCCACTGTTGAACAAGGGACCCTGCAGTGCTCCGTCCGCTGGGCCCCAACCTGAGGCAGCCAGCCCCTTCAGAGGCTTCCGTGAAATAAATCCTGAGCCCACACCAGGCGCTGTACGCATAACCAAGGCAGCGTGATGCTGATGGTGCATAGGATCCAGGTTCTGCAAAACAACTTCTAGAACACAGCCCCCAAACTTCTCAGTTTTTATTTTCAGTGATGAGCTTTCTTATTGATCCTAGTATTTTCAGTAATCATTTGCTCCTGCCTTTCTTCATTTATTTATTTTTTTTTTTAAGATTTTATTTATTTATTTGACAGAGAGAGAGATCACAAGCAGGCAGACAGGCAGGCAGAAGGAGAGGGAGAAGCAGGCTCCCTGCCAAGCATGGAACCCAATGCAGGGCTCGATCCCAGGACCCTGGGATCATGACCTGAGCCGAAAGCAGACGCCTAACTGAATGAGCCACCCAGGTGCCCTTTCATTTATGTTCTAGACGATTCCTGGGTCACTTCCACAGGTAGCTCACTTTATTAAGAAATCTAGATTCTTCAGACTTTACTAAGTGGAAAGAAACTTCAGGTTGGGTGGAATTGTCCTATTATTAAGCACATATATTTCCAGAGGAACGCCAAAGACATTGTGTTTACAGAGAGGAGGGGTTTTTATGCCACTGCAGAGGGACCAAAAAAAACTCTGTCAGACATGACAGGGGAATGCCACCGGGTGTGGAAGGATAAGGACTTTGAACCAAGGGAAGAAACAATGAAGAAGCTAAGGAATTATTCACACTTTATTGCATCCTCTGCCCTCCGAGCCACAAAAGGACATTGGCTTTTCATCATGGGGTTCCTTGTAGCCTGTGTCTTTGTTGGCATTCTTGATTTCTTACTTTCTAACAAACTGCAACACGTTCAAGGCCCCTTGGGTTTGCATACTTTCCCTCTTGTTAATTAGACCTTTGTTAAGGGGCTGCCCTATGCCAAGCCTTGCATTCCGTGTTGGAATCTGGCTTCCTCCCAAGAACGCACCCCAAAGCTCCCACATGGTTCAGATGTCCACGTGTCCGACAGTTCCGAGTGTTAGAGGCAGCGAGAATGCCGCCTGCTTGGTTCTGGAGAAAGACGTTCTAACAAAGCGGTGAATAAAGTACAGATATGGAAGAAACCTAGCTTGTGGGGGGAGGGTAGAAGTGGTTTGGGGAGACATGGTGCGCTTTTCCTCTTGCTTTGCTAAAATGAGCTCATCATTGCTGGGTGGTTTTGTTAGAATTCACGTTGGAAAAGATAGCAGGAAATCACCCACCCATTATGACTACGTTTTTATACGCTTGTAGCTTGACACATATTTTCCATCTCAGTATCCCTCTCTCAATGGGAAAAAAAAAATAATTTCTATGTGATGGAGCTATTATGTTTTAATATACCAACCATGAATTTCAGCTTCTCTGCTCAGATGGCATTATGCAACTTTTCAGGTTATTATGTAACTTTTTCTCTAGACGACAGAGCCTGTGAGTATTCTGGTCTCTGCTCTATTTTTGTTCTGTGGTGTTATTTTCAGGTCAACAAGCTGCATTGCCAAGGAAACGGTGTGCTGTGCGGAAGAGTCCTTAGGGGCTGCACAGGAAACCCGCTTGCTCCTCGTGCATGGTGTTTAAATGCCCTCAGACAGGGAACATGGTGGGAGCATTTCTTTGAACATACACTTTGCCTAATATACAAAACCTTCTGTGTTCTTTGTCTTCCTTCTTTGTTTTTTTCCTTTTTTCTCTCTCTCTCTTTCTTTTTTTGGGGGGTCATGATTCTTGTTTTCTGCAGGTGGCATATACTATATTCAGTTCTCTTTTTCACTTACTCCCATTAAATGCTAACCACTTGCCTTGCGCTCAAGGGCAGGCAGACCTGGCTACTTTTTAAATAGGAAGATCATCTTGACATTTTCAGCGGGAAAGTGTAGGACGATCTCAGATTGCCGGGCGGTACGATTTTCATCATGGGGGCTGGGTAGCATTCAAGGACGGATTCTCTCCCAGGGCTGGAGGATGTCTGACTGACTTATCCCCGAATGTTGATCACCCTGTGATGACGCTAAGTTACTACCGCGTGTCAGGTAGAGGGGCCTTACGTGGCTCGCGTGGAACTCGGATCCCTCTGGTCGAACGGCTCCCTCGTCCATATGACGGTTGTCTAAGATGTCACCATTAGACACGTATTTCTTAAGGATCTGACCCCAAAATGTAGACATCCTTGCTGTCAAGACATGAGTCTGTCCATCTGCAGGATAAAACTTCCAGGCTCCTTCTTTCCTCCGGCTGTTCCGGATGCCTGCTCGTGCGCCCACGTCCCGATGCAGGACCTTCCCTCCCCCGGAGCTGGCTTTGGTGGCCGGGGAGAGTCTCAGCGGGGACGCCAGCGGGGCCGTTCCTGCCGTGAAACCCGCTCCCACCCAGCAGGCTTTCCTGCCCGTTGCTCTTCTGCCTGGCATTCACCACCCAGTTATGCCCGCCAGAAGCCAGACTGCCGCCAACTGCATGGACGCTGCCTTTCTGAGATGTGTGCGCCTCCTGATGCTGGATACTATTTGACAACTGGAATTGCTATGTCAAAAAATACGCCTGCTTGAAAACGTGCTAAAGCATCGCCCTCCCTCCAGGGGCAGATAGTGTGCCTTTCACCCAGGTGACTGCAACACCATCACCGTATCTTCATGCCAATCATGGTGGCATGATCCGTGAACACGCAGCCACTCCGGGAACGTGGGGAGAGTACCCTTTGCCTTTGGAAGGAGAGTCCAGACACGAGTGGGGTCCGCTAGCGAGGGGCTTCCCGCTGGGCAGGCTGAGTAGCCACTGTGTCCCGGCAGTGACCCCTGGGGAGCTGTGTCATCCCTCACGTGCTGGTTTCATGGGGCTCTTCTTTTCCCCTCCCAAGTAAGAAGCTGTCTGGTTCCTGAGAGCAGCTCATGTTTTGGGAATGGTACTTGTGAACGGTTCTACTCCAACAGGTGCCCAACACGCGGCTGACAGCTCACAGGGGCGCCCGCCCTGTGTCTGTAGGACTGCGCTGTCGGCAGACCAAGCAGGTGCCCAGGTCTACAGGCTGAGAGGACGTACTTGTCCCCTGCTATCACCTTGAGGCCAGACCTCCAGGACACATATTCCTTGCGTGCTGGTCGTGGACCTGAGGGGAGGCATTTGCTAGTTTGGGACCTGCTAGAGTACTGTGCTCTGTGGAGACCCATAAAAAGTAGGATGATTTCCAGTCACTTGCTTACATAGTTATGATATAACACCAGGTATGAAATCAATTGGCTCCAATAACCAAAGATAGCGTTTTTTAAAAGTAGGAGGTGGAGGACGAACTCTGCCCATCCTCATTTTGCAGATGGACACACTCCTGGAAGGGATTTGATGGGGGCTCGTGGGCATTTCCCTGTGAGGCGGCCCAGTCTGCTTCAGTCACACAATCAGTGGGTGCGAGCAGAATGGGAGATAAAAACACATTTGAACTGTTGTGGCGCCGACGTACCACGTTCAGTCTTTGAAGTAGATCTCAAACATCAGGTCAAACACTCTCCTATAAATCATATTAACATGCTGGGGAACTTAATATTCTCATGGTTGGGTGAAAAACATCAGCTGCTAATCCTGCCAAGAAGGGCGAAGCATCGCGTGTCACACGTGGGCACGGACAGAAGGAAGATGCCGGGTTAGCGTCCACGGAACCACGAAGCCACGTGGTGAGCACTGGCTACCATTGCCAGAGCCCATTCTGTTGGTCGGGATTCCGCGTTAAGCTTGACGAAGGCTCTGACTATGTAATCTGCCAAACTGGGGTTTTCAGTGGGAAACTGACAGGGCAGATTCGCCCAACTTTGTCTTTATGCCACTGATTACATTCTCTCCCCTTGAAACTCGAAACCGTTTTACATTTATACTCTGCCTCAGAGAGGGAAATTCCACTGGCTACGTTGGGCATGGCCATTTGTCTGTGTCGGGCGCCGTATGCTGAATTGATTCAAATATGAGCTCCTTCTTTCTAGATTGCAATAAATCATGTTCTGTGCACACGCGATTCAACAGCAAAACCATTACGGGGATTTTCTTTGGTTCCCCGTGTCCCACTTGCAATGACATCATGATTTGGTACCTGTGAATATTCCCTCTTCTGTGACCTCTAGTGAGAATGGATGGTGCTCACCAGAATCATGTGATCATACTGACGATGCCCCTAAATTCCTTAATGATGCTTTTGGAAATTGACAGAACACATGTGGTCTTTCCAGATAGTTCCGTCATCATACAGAATTTGGAAGGGAGACCCCTGAGGGGACCCACGCTGATGGCCATTCTGTTGGGGAGGGCTCCATAAAACAGTTGGGTCAGCACAAATTATACACGATACCATACAAAAAGTCCCTTATAGTTTAGGTACAGAAGAATTCACGCCTAAGATTTCTGAGTGTTTACCTTGCTGTTTTATGTTGGCCTGGATCCCAGAAATACTGACGCCATGGTTGACCGTTGGCCAAGTTCTTTGCCAAGGCAGCCACAGCTTCTCTGGCTACTGAGAAATTCACCATTTCTCATTGCATTAGTACCTTTTGGAAGGTCATTCATTCATTCACTCATAACTGGTAATACAAATAGTGAATGTGGGGTATTGATATTCCAAAGCCAATGTGTCTGAAATGGAAAGGTTAACTCTGAATAGACTTCACAATTGCCGCATGGGAAGAGCAGGATCTCGCCAACTTACTTTCTGACTCACTAACCAAAACACCATAAAATACACTCTCCCTTCTTGGATCATTTTCTATGACGAGCCATGCTGCTGGACATTGAATTGGGCCAGCAACTATTTGTGGCTAGAGACATACATAACTTCCCTCAAATCATGAATCTAGCATGTGACACAGTGAGGATTTAAATCCAAACTTTTATGACTACAAAGATCATTTCTATACCAAAAATAGAACACACTTTATAGAGTAATGGGAAAGTATGATACAGGAGCAATAATGAGATCAAGTTGTAGAGGACTCAGGACAAGGAGGAGAATTTGGAGATGGTTCTGTGAGTCATGGGCTGTGAGCCTGTGTGTGTGAGAAAAAAGGAAGATGACAAAGGGAATTAAATCAGATGGTGCATGTTGGGTTGGGGAAGACCAGAGTCAGCAAGACCATCTTATAAACTATTCTGATACTCCAAGATTAACTTCTTTTACATGAAATGGTGGTCAAATACGAATATTGATTAAATCAGGAGCTCATATCATGACAAAAGCTGTTTGGAACTGAAAAGTTACTGAGACTATACAAATTAATCATGCTGAGGAGGAGGTTGGCTGTATGATACTGAGTGGCTCTGGGGCTTCATTGAAAATTTAGAAACCATAATCTGGTAGGTGGGGACATTTACATTTTAATCTGAATGGCAATATGCAAGGTGTGTTCTAACAAAAGCCTTTAATTTTAAGGAGGAATACAGTTTTTAGTGTCCATGAGCCATCAGGTATATACCAAGAATGAGCTTATTTTATAAGCAGAATCAAGGAATTAAAATTTTTAAAACAATAAAAAACGGATACCATAGTACAATTTTTGCACTTGTAATTTTTGGGAGAAGTCACAGGTTCAGGAACATCAGAGGCAGAGCTGGGCCTCAGCACTGGATCCCCTCTTGTTGATTTATGAACCTGGGTTAGACCAGGAAATATTCACCGGACAATGAAAACTGAAGAAAGCAAGGACACTGGATAGATTTTAGCAAAGCTCATTCACATGAGGAAGCATGTATTTAAGACTATGTTCTTTCTAGACTTCTTCCTCCCCCTTTCTTTCTCTTCCTCTTCCTCCCTCTCCGCCTCCTTCTCCTCTTCTTCTACTTCTTCTGGTGACAAAGCTGATGGTAACTTTTGCCTGACCATTTGGTTATTTAATATGTAATTTCCTGTCTAGTATACAAGACTGGGATCTCCACAATGACTCCAAAATCACCCTGGAGGTGTTCTTTTTTTTTTTTTTTTAATTTTTTTTATTGTTATATTAATCCCCATACATTACATCATTAGTTTTAGATATAGTGTTCCATGATTCATTGTTTGTGCATAACACCCAGTGCTCCATGCAGAACGTGCCCTCCTCAATACCCATCACCAGGCTAACCCATCCTCCCACCCCCTTTCCCTCTAGAACCCTCAGTTTGTTTTTCAGAGTCCATCGTCTCTCATGGTTCTTCTCCCCCTCCGATTTCCCCCCCTTCATTCTTCCCCTCCTGCTACATTCTTCTTCTTCTTTTTTTCTTTCTTAACATATATTGCATTATTTGTTTCAGAGGTACAGATCTGAGATTCAACAGTCTTGCACAATTCACAGCGCTTACCAGAGCACATACCCTCCCCAGTGTCCATCACCCAGTCACCCCATCCCTCCCACCCCAACCCCCACTCCAGCAACCCTCAGTTTGTTTCCTGAGATTAAGAATTCCTCATATCAGTGAGGTCATATGATACATGTCTTTCTCTGTTTGACTTATTTCGCTCAGCATAATACCCTCCAGTTCCATCCACATCGTTGCAAATGGCAAGATCTCATTCCTTTTGATGGCTGCATAATATTCCATTGTGTATATATACCACATCTTCTTTATCCATTCATCTGTCGATGGACATCTTGGCTCTTTCCACAGTTTGGCTATTGTGGACATTGCTGCTATAAACATCGGGATGAACGTACCCTTTCGGATCCCTACTTTTGTATCTTTGGGGTAAATACCCAGTAGTGCAATTGCTGGATCATATGGTAGCTCTATTTTCAACTTTTTGAGGAACCTCCATACTGTTTTCCAGAGTGGCTGCACCAGCTTGCATTCCCACCAACAGTGTAGGAGGGTTCCCCTTTCCCCTGGAGGTGTTCTTGTTCCATGAAGTCTATGAGTCTGGGGAGCATTTTCATGCATCTGATGCTCCATCCTCAAGCTCTTCCAAACTGCCTGCACCAGTTTCAACACTCACCAGCAATGGATGGAGACTAGTTTCTCCACATTTTCCCAATGCACAGTGATGCCCAGCAGCCTACCTGAATTTTAACCCCAGTGGACTTGCAGATAAAGACGACCACGACAAATGAGCCGTTATTTCTGCTGCTGGGGAAGGAGGACTGCTGGAGGCGTTGACTCAAAACCACACTTTCAGGTGCTATATATAGGTTTGGTGATTGAAAAAGATCATCACTTCACTATTTTCTTCTTCATTGATTTTGCTACATTTGATTTTCCCATTTCTTTTTTTTTTAAAGATTTTATTTATTTGACAGAGACAGAGAGAGAGCGCACAAGCAGGGGGAGTGGGAGAAGGAGAAGCAGGCTCTCTGCTGAGCAGGAAGTCTGATGCGGGGCTTGATCCCAGGACCCTGGGATCATGACCTGAGCCGAAGGCAGATGCTTAACGACTGAGCCACCCAGGCGCCCCTGATTTTCCCATTTCTATTGTGAAAACATTACAGCAAACCCAGTGAAACATTAAAGAGGGAAATAAGCACTTCAGTAATCTGCTACCTTCAAACAAAACCAGCCGGCCCCCCACTGGGCCTCGCTTCTTTCCAACAATGCCCCTGCCAAGTGATGCTTGGCCAACTATGATTGTATCATAAATCAATCCTAATTTTTACGATGTCTCTTAACTACATGAAGTTGCTGCAATGTCTTCACATTTAGCATATTTAATGGCTGCATAGTATTTTTCTCCAATTTTATTTTAAATGACGTCACATCTTCTACTCGCAAATATCGACTGCATTTATTTTTGCTACTTAGCCAGATAGTGATACCCCATGTGTATTGATTTCTAGTATATCTATTCTTTAGACTTGTGTTTTGTTTTCTTTCAGATTTATTTATTTTTTTTTATGATTTGTTCCCATCCATAGTGTTAACAGTTTAAATTATATCAACACAATTATGATTATTGATACATTTTGCCAAACGACATTCCAGATACGTACATGGAGAGACAGAGTCAGCTTGTTGTAGCCTCACCAGCTCTGGGAGGCGGGCTGACTGTTTATTCTAACGGAATTGGTGAACAGTCACACCCAGCACACAATGTGTGACTATTTTCCTGCCACACTGTTTCTGTCCCATTCTGATTAGGACAATAAACTCCTTCTCTTCATCCCCATGGTTACAATTGAATGCAAATGCATTTCATGAATAGTATATGACTCTCTTATATAACACATTGTAATTCTATAGCCATCACCAGCTAAATATTGCTTGGATGTGACTAATGTCTAAGAGCATCAATATGTATTTGATTAATTTAAAAAAAAATTTTTCAACATGCATGTGAATAAAATTGAGGCAAAGCGCTGAAGTTTGGGTCTTATTTTTATTTGATTTCAGATTTGTCAGTAGAATCTATGACTCAAATATAGTAGTGAGAGAAAGGGAATCCATTTCCCTACCTGTAACTCAGAACAAATATGTAGGTGGTTACAAGAACTGCTTCTGAAGCTGATGCTGTGACAACTATAACAACATATGTTTGATTTTTCCACAAGCCATTCAGTTGCTCTCTGAGTAATAAAAGCCATGTGCCAAAACAGTTAAATGTTCACAAAGACATACACTATATAATGCTTCCACTCTTTTCCCCCCAAAACATCTGCTTGGGTCTTTGAAGCACACACACACACACACACACACACACTTTCCCCAGAACAATGGGAAAAGAAAAATGCAACTTCAGTGTAAATCATTTTTCCCAATAAAAGCTAATTTGTGTATATTTCTGTCTAGTGGTAAAACAGAACTGAATTACCACTACCTTACCCATAAAGAAATTTAACTCAATTAGTAAGTACATGTATTCATAAACCTGTTTTTTCCTAAGTGCCCTTTTGTATTAAAGCCTCAAATTAACAAAAAAGGGAGGAGCGGGGAGTAGAGTTATAAGGAGATCCTGGCCATGAGGCAGAATCAGTCCACAGTACTGAGAGTCTTGGGTCGGATTTCTACTTCGAGGGGCAAACATGTGCGGATCATTTGTTCATTCTCAAAGGGAAAGGTGTTTTGAAGCAATCCATCTCCTATATTTTTGTTACCGCCAAAACATACACTGTAATTGGGGAATTTCTGACCTACCCCCAAATGATGAATTGTAATGAAGTTGAAAAATCTCATTGTCTGTTTTTCTTGCTTCCCCTGCATCTGTGGGTAGCTTGTGAGATGAAAATGGAAGTCTGCTGAAGGTAGTGGGGAAGTGGGAAGCTTTTGTGATTTCTTTTTGGCTTTCTTGATATTAAAGAATGTAAAGGCTGTTGTCAGCTTTTCCCTACTTCACACCTTGAGAATTTCTGCCTTTACCGTGGCTGTGATGACTGGAGGAGTGGCAGCCAGTCTGCAGTCATGAGAGCAAGGGCGATTTTCGTTAGGAAAATCAATCCCTTACTCAGATGGGCCATTAATGAACAATAGCAGTTTCCAGAGGACTCAAGAAATATCACAACACATGTGAAGTGGAAGACCTTGGAAACACATGGAAGGCAAGCTCTAGGGATGCTCAGGACTAATGAGCTGAAAAGTTGCAGAGGAGAGCCATTGAGCCAGTGGAATACTGATAACATGACTTCAGTTCTATTCATCTACTAAGGAGACACAGAGACATTAGGGTTATAATAAGAGATTATAGTCTCAGGGTTATAAGGTTATAGTCACAACTCCTTGAAGAGCTTTCCCTGAAAATCTCTTCACCTATTCTGCTTCCAAGGTGTTTGCAGGGATCTTTTCCCATGGGTCCTATAACGCATTACTCTGTTCCAGTGCAGAATGATGCAGTCCTAGCACTTCACTGTTAGTATTTGTCCGTGCATCTGCCTCTCTGCTTGGACTGCAATTTCCGAGGGAGCCTGAACTCTGCTTTATTAAGCTCTCTGAACTTAATCTAAGTGTTGACGTTTAGTAAGGATTCCATAAACATGCAAAATGAGTTAACTTTATAACCTTCACAAACTTTAAGTTTAACTTCGCAAATTTTAACTCCATAAACGTGCAAAATGAGTTAACTTTATAACCTTCTAAAGCTATCTGCTGTACCGAGCTGCCCAAGCTGACTATGGCTAGCTGGGAAATTTTGTAGGATAAAATGCATCAATATCCAGTAGAGTACAAACCTTGCATAAGCATTATATCTTTACATTTTCAACTGGACCAATTTTTGTTTCTGATAACTGTGGTTGACTAGCTTTCTTCTTCTTTTTTCTTTTTTAATACTATCTTTAATTCTCTGGTGCATAGCATGTCAAGCAGAAAAATTCTATTAATTTAGCTATACTTTCCAATGACCATGAACTTCTAGGAATGAGGGAGGATTGAGACATGATAATATAGGGAATATTGAGATCCTTAAAGGAATCCAGGCTCTCCCTCATCAAAGGGGTAATGACTTTCCATTAAGAACCATTTACTCTTGGGCCGCCTGGGTGGCTTAGTTGGTTAATCATCTGCCTTTGGCTCAGGTTGTGATTTCAGGGTCCTGGGATCAAGCCCCAGGTCAGGCTCCCTGCTGAGTGGGGAGCCTACTTCTCCCTCTGCCTCTGCCCCTCCCCCTGCTTGGGCTTTCTTTCTCTCTCTCGATCAAATAAATAAATAAAATTTTTTTTTAAAAAAAGAACCATTTACTGTCAAAATTTACTGTCTCAAAATTTAATACTACTCTGCTAGTTTCTGAAAGCAAAGACAAGAAGAAGTACGTGGATTTACAATCAGGATTATCGGTCATGCTGCACTGGTGGTCAAATCATGTGTGAAGCTAAAGTAACCATCCAACAACAGATATGTGTTTATTTATTTTTATTTAATTTAGAAATATGCTTTCAGTTGTATAAGTGGGTCAGTAACACACACAGTTTTAGATTATAAAATGTTACAGAGTGAAATGTGAGTCTCCCTCTTATCCTCCCCTGATTCCTTCAGCTGCCCTCAGCAACATTGCTACCATGTTTTAGTCTTCCAGATAACACGTGCACGCTCAGGAACATATGTGCGTGTAGCCTATTGCTCACGCATATCAAAGCACATCAGAAACTCAGCTCTGCATGATACTTTTTTACTTTATTTATTCCTTTTTTTTTTTTTAGAGGTGGAGAGAGTCAGAGAGGGGCAGAGAGGGAGAGAGAGAATCCCAAGCAGGCTCCATGCCCAGCCCTGAGCCCCACGCAGGGCTCAATCTCACAACCGCAAGATCATTACCTGAGCCAAAATGAAGAGTTCGAGGCTTAACAAACTGAGCCACCCAGGTGCCCCAATGCTTTTTCACTTTAAATAAGTCTTGTACATCATTAGATATTAGTGCACCTTAAAGTGCCCCCCACTCCCCACTGCACTGTATTCTGTTACATAGATGTACCATAATTTATTTAATTTCTTCCCTATCAACAACCTTTTATCTTGCCTCCGAAAGTTTACTTTTGGAAACAGTGCAGGACCATGCACATGCTTCACTTCCTTCCTAGGACTGGAGCGCTATGGTCACCTATGTTACTTAAGGTGAAATTGTTGAGTCAAGGGGATATTTTTTTCCCAGCTTCGTTGGGATACAATTGGCATGTAACATTGTGTCAGTGCAAGATGTACAACCTGTGATTTGGCCCACTTACATATTGCAAAGTCATCTGCACGGGGGCTTGGCCAACAGCACGGTCACGGTCGGTGGTGACCTTTCTCACCTGTGCTGAGAACTTTTGAGATCTCCTCTTTTCCTAGTTCATCTCTGCAAAGGTCTAAACTCCCACCAGCATGGTATGACTTATGTATATCTTCTCCCATACACTTTATCTCCAAAATCTGTTTTCACCAACCAAGTGAAAAGTAGGATAAACTTGATCCTTTAATTTTTCATCTTCTAGGCATGTTTTAAAAACCCATTACTCTGCACGGTCTTAGAAAAACAGCATTTGCAAATGCTTGAGAGAGCCTGGTCTACTTGCCCATAGCTGCCAGGACTCCTGGAATCCAGCTCCAGGGAAGTATGTTTATCTTTTCTTGAAGTTTGGAGATGGGCCGCATTCCAGCAGCCAGTGAGGGCCCCCACCCTGGGCATTAATGGTACCAGCAGGAAGAAGAGGAAGGACAGAGGCAGTGCCAGGTGTCCTGGAGCCCGAGCCCTCGGGCGGTAAGAGTGAGACAGCTGGCAGCCAGCGTAACCTCAGGCCCAGACCCGGCTGCCAGCGCACAAAGCGATGCTAACTTTCCAAGTTGTCTATCCATCGGCTCATAATTAGCCATTTTTACTAAATGCATAAAAATTTAATAATGTCACTTAGCTGTGTGTTGCTTATCAAAATGTTTAATTGAGTGTAATATTTTTCTGGGGCAGAATAAAGAAAGACACAGCCCAATCAAGCAAAGAGTCACCCAGATTCTGAAGAACGCACTTTAGTACGAGTGTTTCTAGATCCCTCTGGAATGAATGGCGTGCTTCCGTCATTCAGGCAGGATGAACATGCTCTAGAGCCCGCTGCACAGCTCAGCACCTGTAGGCACATGCGACCTGTGCTTAAAGCTTATGAAGCGCGCAGATCTCATGTTCAGTGTTCTTACAGCCAAAAAAAAAAAAAAAAAAAAAAAAGGAAGATTAACAATAATGTAAAATCTTTTACATAAATATGAAATATTTCATTACAATAACTCACTAAAATGCATAATAAAATTGAAATAGCATAAACAGCACTCCCACTCACTTTGACCACGGGGTTCCTTGCGGTTCCCATGGCTTTCCCTCCGAGCCGGCTGTCACCGTCTGTGGGCTTTCCCGCTGCGCCCGCCCTGCTTCCAGCACGCAGACTCTCCTGAAGATCTAAAACAACCCAAGACACCAGAGACCGCGGCAGACAGACAGAAATTCGCCCGGGGCCATATCATCCGTACCGTTTTCACACGCACCCCCGCCTCTTCCCTGCAAGGCGGTCACTGCGTGTACCGGGACCCTGCCTTGTGTGGACTTCAACTGCCCGACGCTGGGTGTTTGCCTCTGAACACTCCTGTCGAGGCTCCTCCCTTCCAGCCTGTGCTTAAAGGCGTGAGTTTGCAGTCAGACATCGGCCCCCGACTCCCTGGACAACAGCTCAGTGATTGCCTCCATTGGTAAGAGAAAAACGTGCAGCGTTTTTTTTTAAGACTAATGGGCACAACGACCCACTGTTACAGGACTAAAAACAGAGCCCAGAGGTCCTTGTACTAATCACAGAGTGTGTTAGCTACTCACTCTGTAATGACGTATAGTCAGATGCATTCCGGAATAATGCACCTGCCCCAGGGAGAAACAAGCATGACTTCCATGCAGGAGAAGAAAGAGGTGTTGTCTTCAAGCAACTCTCAAATAGGAGTATTTCCAGTGTTTTCACGAAGTATCTACTGGCTAGCATTATTTATAAAAGGTCACAGGCTTTTCAAATGAAGTTGGATATTGGTATTCCCGAGGTAACAGTTTGGGAAATTGGCCAGAAGGAGCGGTTACGCAGCCATCCGGAGTCTCAGGGATGGGTGGAGGGGGGGCACACTTCAAACCCCCACCAGCCGAACTGCCGTGCCCGTTATTTTAAAATTTAGAGTGTAGGGCTCCTGGCTGGCTTGGTCGGTTAAGCCTCTGCCTTCGGCTCAGGTCATGATGCCAGGGTCCTGGGATCGAGCCCCGCATCGGGCTCCCTGCTCCGTGGGAAGCCTGCTTCTCCCTCTCTCTCTGCCGTTCCCCCTGCTTGTGCTCTCACTCTGTCAAATAAATAAATAAAATCTCTAAGACAAATAAATAAAATTTAGAGTGTAAGGTCTTCGAAAACCAATTAAGGCATAAAGTGTGATAAAAGTAACGTGAAAGTCCTTGTACAACTTTGTCAAAGTTAACATTTTCTCTTCTACTTGATTCACATTTTTTTAAACAAATAAATACATAGATTAGTTATATGGTGATAGATAAACGATGGATCATTGATGAATCACTAGGTGATTGATAGGAAGGTAGGTGATGGGTCAGATAGATATGAGGCAGGTAATTGGACCCTGCTGTGTACTGGACCATATTTTATGCATCTCACACCCACTCTCACATTCACCATCCTCTACACCCCAATAAGGTAGAAACTATGATTTCTCCCATCTTCCACGGAACTGGTAAAAACCTTGCTCAAATTTCCACGGCCGACGACTCCATGCATTCCCTCAATTCCACTCCTCTGCTCCCTCCCTAGAAGGAGTCACTAATCTGAATATGACTTTAATTTATACCAGGCATTTATAATAGCATTACTATACACTGATGTATCCCTTTACAACATATAGTATTAATTTGCATGATTTTTAATCATCTTGGTAAATGGGATTATGTCATCCATATTGTTTTGCAGGTTCGTTCCCTTGGGTTGAAAGGCATGCTCTTGAGACGTGAGCACATGCACCTCCACTATGTGCATCCTGGACACACATCTGGGCGTGTGTCCCCCAAGCGGACTGGACTCTCGTGATGGCATCACGTGTCACCCTAGGGGTGTAAGGATGGGGACATGGCCAGAACTAAATGCCAAGCCTATCAGGATGGTGACCACGGCTGAGACTCGCCCTGGGTCTCAGGCTCTTCGCGCACCACCAACGTGGCGAAAGTATGACACAGACGGGCTTGCAGGGGCCTGGCCCTGACCCCAAGGCTGTAGGCTGACCTTCTCGTGCCCTGAGATTGTTGAACATATACAGGGAAGAAAAGAACGTCATCTTAATTCTCTTGGTATAATTCCTCTCCTCACTCTCCCCTGTTAAGCACTTAATTTATATATAATCCTATGGATTAAGGAGTCCAAGTGGCCTGAAAAATTAGGCCCACTTGTCATCCAGTGCCTTCCCTGGAAGTAATCTTGTAACAAACTAAAAGCTGCTTTAATATCCACAAGAGGATAACATCATAAGACAAAATAAACAACAACAAAAATGTCTTCTAAAGCAATACTGTAAAACTGTGCTTGCTACCCTTTCAGCCCCCAAAATCCCTTAATAAAAGCCCTACGGAGGCTGCCTCACCATCCCTCACGGACCCTGAGCCGTGCCCCCAGCCGCTGCGTACTGTCTGGTTGGCCACGGGAAGGCAGTCATTCACCTGACGAGATTTGTATTAAATCCGGCAAAGGAAGCTCCTAGAAACTCTCCCAGCCATCCGAGCAGTCTTGCGAGTCACTTTACCTTTGGTACTTTGGTGCCGTGTGCATTCAGAGACACCGAGGCTCAGCTCAGTGGTGGTGTTCCGTGGTTGCATGGCTGGATTCGGCGTTAGGCAGCCGGGCGTTGTGCCCTGAGCGCATGCGTCGGGGAGCATCACGGAGACCTGTCCCATCCCTGTCAGGTGTAATTACAGCAGCTGAGTCCCCTAAATGCAAGTACGAGTACCCAAGTCTGGAAACTTGAAGAAAAAACGGATATGGAAAGGGGTGGAGTAGCAGTTGCAAGGGAACAGCCCAGAGATCAGGCTGTGGGGAGGAGAGAGGCAGCGTGCAAGGTTGGGCTCACTCCCTGGGGCGGCCTGGGCTGGGGGTCAGCGTACATCCTGCCGGACACATCTCATGTTTGTGTCACGCCTCTCAAGCTCTGATTCCCAGGAGAAGAGTCGTCCTGGCTCAGAGACGGGTGCAGAATTGTGGGACACATGCTACCCAAACCGATTGTCATGCAGGCAGAGGGTCCCAGAGGATAGCCAGAGGCGGCCGCCACCAGAAAGGGGAGACGTGCCCGGTTGCACGGGCAAAGGCGTCCGGAGAAGTAGAAGGCACTCTTCTTGGCTATTAATACCCCAATAATCCTATGAAAACTTACTTCCACCACGATGAAGAGGAAGTCAGATTGTATTGGTTATTGTAAAGAGCCATCGCTTGGAACACGCTGGGTGTCTCTATGTTTAAAAAAAGGACACAGCAGTGAGAATGAGAGCTGAGAGGTACTCGGTTCAAATTCAGCAGCTATTTGAGGACCTACTCTGTGCAGGATGCTCTGCCACTTGCCTAATATGCCAGACATAGGAGACAGATTTCTGAGACAGAGTAGCAATTCCTAGTCAGTTTTTAGGAGGCAAAGGTGGAAAGGTCAGTCAAGAGTAAAGCTCTCGTATGATTTCAGTGTGTTAGACAAAGACCCGCAGGATAACGGCAGGGCTCTCAAGTTCGTTTAATGTGTTAAAACTTCAGGAGGACATATTACGTTGAGTAATCTGGGAAATATTAAAACTGATACTGTGGAGTATTTATATCTCCTGGAATTCTTTACTTGGGGTAATTTTTAACTGGGTGAAGCCAAAACAAAATGATTTACAGCTAGAGTGAGAGAATTTTTTTAAAATTGCAGAATAAGAAAATACTGATGAATTTAATAATGTGATATTTCTAGTGAAAAAAGAAGAAAGGTGAAGCAAGAGAAAACTGATCTCCGCCGCCAGCCTGCCGAGCTTGCATCCTTGGGTAATTGGCTTCTCGGCACTTCTGCATCTCCGCCTGTGAAGTGGAAACAGTAACACCACTCTGCTAGGTTAGGAGGACTGTTTGGAGGGATGCAAGTCACATGGAACGGTGTTGGGCGCAGAGTAGGTGCTCAGTCCATAGCAGTGAAAAACATCTGTGGATCCAAGGAGACCCAGAGTCTAAGTGGGGTATCAAAACTTTCGTTTCTTTGAAGCCACTGTGGGGCGATTTTTTTTATTATTATTATTGGTTGTTTTTCATTTTGTAATAACTTGACTCTCAGGAAAATTAGTATATCATTCTGTTTAACTGCAGGACATTTCAGCTTGATGGGTCACGGAGGACTTGTGAAGTGTTCTTTTTTCTCTCAGCCCCAAGATGAGCGGAGGACGGCTGGCTCTGAATTTTAAGGGCTGAGAGAAGGAATTTTTTTGAGCCTTCTTCAAGTGTGACATTTGAAATGCTTTCTTAAATATGTGCATAATGTTCTTATATGTCATTTTTCAGCACTGCAAACATTTACAGAAAGAACTGCCATTTTTTTTTTCAAATTATAAACATACTGGGGCACCTGGTGTCTCAGTCGGTTAAGTGTCTTCCTTTGGCTCACGTCATGATCCTGGGGTCCTGGGATCCAGCCCTGCATCGGGCTCCTGGCTCAGTGGGGAGCCTGCTTCTCCCTCTCCCTCTGCCCACCCCCCCGCTTGTGGTCTTTCTGTCTTTCTCAGTCTCTCAAATAAATTAAAAAATCTTAAAAAAATGCGTCCATTTCTTCTAGATTGCTTAATTTGTTGGCATATATTTGCTGGTAATAATGTCTAATAATTGTTTCTATTTCCTTGGTGTTAGTCGTAGAGCACATGTTGGGATGAGCCCTGGGTGTAATACGCAACTAATGAATGGCTGAACACTACATAAAAAGGTTATGATGTACTGTATGTCGGTTAACTGAACATAATGAAAAATAAAAAAATTATAAAAAGTAAAAGAAAAAACACAAACAAAAAATAAATTACCCTATCATACGAATGCTCTCCTTAAAGGAATTAAAATTTCACCCAAATGTGGGTGAGTAGCCTTCCTTGTGCAGACTACAGCGACCAGGAGCGAACAAGGCTGGTGTCTCTGTTTGACTGGGGGCTCACTCAGTCATGGTTACATTAAAGCAATGGCTTGGAAACATCAAAAAACAAAAACAAAAACAAAGAAATCTAAAAAAAAAAGCTTTAAAAAATTATAAAAACACCGGCTTGATTTTGGCTTCGAGGAGAGCAAAAGCTCTCCTTGGTTTTAGGTAAACCATTAAGAAGTAAGCCAGCTTCCGCATGGCCAGTGCCCGTGTCGCGAGTCCTCACAAGCGTGCTAGTTATTAATCGTGCCCGTGATGCTAACATCATCTGCAGAAAACACCCAGCCCGGTTGCAAATGCAGTGAAAGCTCGTTAGGAACCCTTCGTTCTTTGCCTCCTCTGCCATGGACCCACAGGCACACGTTATTAGGCTACAATAAATCACACCAAAAAATAGAAATCTAAAATTAAATATTTAATTAGAACTCTGATTTGCTTTAAAGATAGGTGGCATTGCACAGGCTATATTACACTCTCTTTATAATTTTTTTGACAAAAAAAGATACTGTTGATTTTAACAGGCCACTTTAATATTAATACATGTGTAATAGGATTGGAACTGAGAATCAGCTAGAGATGGTACATGGTACATTATTGGGAAAATTACAGTTTTGTATTGTAAAAACATTTATTTTTTTAACAATTTACCTACATTAATCAAAAAATTACAGCATATTTAATAATTTTACAAATTCTTCATAAAAAATATATCTCTGTACAAAAAGGTCGTTTGCACCTAACTTCATGTCAGCAGCATGTGGTGAGATGGTGACACGGGGCGGGCGGAGATGCGGCGGGTTTCCCGACCATGACACCGGCGTTCTTTCCCCTGCTTGAGAATCGCTTTTGTCGTCGTTGTTTACAAAATATCTTACAGAAGAAAACATTATTGCAGCTAGCCTGAAGAAAGGCAAAAGATGTGGGAAACAAGCAGCATTTTAAACAGCTCTGAATCACATAACCTGCGTTAGCATGGGGTCCTTCCCGCACAGGGGTTCTGGTCGCTTCCAGAAGGAGTCTCACAGCCCCAGCGCAGGAAGCGCGCGCGCCGACTGCCTGCGTGAGACCCTCCAACACCTCGCAGGAGATCTGAATCCACACTGCACACACCCTAGGAAGAAACTAGGCAGAATCCTCGCAGGAGAATCTCATGGAGTATTTTTGTGGTGGTTGTTGAATACCATGCTCCAAGCTGGCAACCAAAGGACAGGCTGACTTTGCACACAAAGGAAAATGATATCTAATCGGATATGTGGTTTCTGTATGTGTGTATGTATGTCCTGTCAGTTCAGGAATTGGTAGCGGCATTGACCGGCAAGCAGGTCAGGGATGGGGGAAGAGAGACATTAATTCAGACTCTGAAGTCAGCATTTTGCACCTAGTTTGAATGACTCAAACTTAGATATGTACAATATATTTATATATATGTATGTATGTATATATATATATATATATATACACCTAATATATATAGTAACCCTGTTCTCCCCTGCACACAACGATCCTCGAACTCCCTTTCTCTTTGTTCTGGTTCAGTGTGCGTGTTAGGAGCCTGGCTCTGGCCGACCTCGTCTAGTCTAAGGAGTAGAATCCGTGTAAGGGCTCCAGGTTGCAAAGCAAATCTCCAGTCACGTTATCAGGCCGGCCAGAGAAAAAGGGGCAGAGAATTCAGCATGATACTAAGGAATTTCATAATTTGGAGTTCAAAAGGCAAAGAAGTCACTAGAAGAGGTCAGGGATGCCCTCCTAACAGCATACGCCCCTTCAAACAAGTAACAGAACAGTGGGCATCGAGGATAAAAAGATCCACTAAAGCACTCAATTCAAAACACATGACTTGAAAGAATGAGCTATTATCCTGACAGGTTTTTGTGTCTTTTTTTTTTTTTTTCCATTTTCCACTTTTGAAGTCCTGCATTTGAATGTTCAACAGAGCAACAAATCCATCAGTCGTAAAGCTAGGTGTGAATGTGTCCACTATAACGAAGTGAATGAGACACTTGGTGGATGCTGGTCTGGAAGGTGAATAGGGAGACATTTTCAATACGTGGGACATGTACTGAACACCCAAAGAATAAAATAAGCATAGTCTTTTCAAAATGCTTTTATCAAACCGTTATAAGTAAAAATAAACATGATCGTCACTTGGATTTTGTTACATCCACACTCTCATTGCCACGCCTTCTACTTCATACTTGGATCTTATCCACACCGGGGATCATGCCTATTTTATTCACACCATGATTCGAAACGTACCCGGAATACATTTTAAAGGTGAAAAATCACCTAAATCGCCTTTGTATCTGGAATTCGCATGAAACAAAAGACAAAGCAATGTATGAGAGGTGTCATCAGGAAAGAAGAGTGTGTGTGATTCTCCTTCGCCTCCAGAGAGACACCTGGTATTTTGATCCTAGACAAGTCCCACCGAGTGCAAGATGCACTGTGCGCAGTCGGTCCATGCCACATCAGCGGGCAATGGCGCCCCGGGGGGAGCGAACCCCAGTGCACGGGGAAGACTGCGGTGAGCTGAACCCCACAAGTTCATGAGCTATCTAAAATAAATTACTATGGACATGTTTACACGGCAGAGAGACACGCCGCCACCGCCCTGCCATTCCGTGCCATCACGGGGGATGCCGAAAGGGAGAACGTGTGTGCGAAATAAAAACATAAAAAGGCCTCTTTTTTTTTTTTTTTCCTTGTTCGACATCTTCAATGAATTCAACACACATATGTAGCTAAAGGAAGCAGTAATAAAATAAATCTCTCCAATACCTTTAAGACCTGTGCCGTGTCTGGGATTACTTCCTCTCTCTAACACGCCAAGTGAGCGGATGGTGGATGTTTAGCTTGACCACATGAGAAGATGCTTATATACAATGGATAGTGTGTATAAACCCTGTGTAAATAGTTTATTTTTTATCAGAATCTTACTCAGTCATTCATAACACACTAGTGCAAAAAATTGTGCATCAAAAATTCTGCAATAGAACAGCTGACTGGGGAATTTGCAAATGGCCCTAGGGATGGACACTGAGGGGAGCTGTGAGTCCTCAAAGCTTGTCAGGTCTCAGGAAGGACAGAGTGAAGCGTTTGTAGGTGTGTGCGTCTACCAGAAAGGTGTCTTCTTCAAGAGAGCATTTTTTTTTTTTCCAGAGTATTCATATTCATGGGGGTTAAAAACAAAACAAACCAAAACAAAAACAGAACAACGTATTGTGGTATATTGTGGTGCTACCATTTGTCACCGCACCCAAAGGATGTATCCACGTGCCCAGAAGATTGCATTGAAAGGCATCCCAGCCACACAGAAATACGAAAGTCTGAGGCATTAAGTACGAAGAATTGGCATGACTCGGCAGTCTTCCTTAAGTGTGCCTTGATTCCAAGCAGATGTAGTCAGGCATTCGGAATCCACGTTCAGAATGCAGGCACATCTGTCGGTGTTTGTCGTCCGATCCTCAGAAGACTCTGGCACGTGACTGGAGATTCCCGCTGCGTGGATGCCAGCAGATGTGAAAGATCACCGGGGCAAAGCCAAGAGTAGAAGGGAGAGTGGTATATGGCACCAAAGGAGTTACTGCTTGTCCCTCAGAGGTATGGCTATGAATCAGTCCTAATGGGGCACTGAGGCTATACCACCGTACACACCGTGTTCAGAGTTGTGTCAAACCGCACAGCCTTGGCTTCTGTGGGTTTTAAGTTTGTATCATACATGGGGTTTTCAAAGGAAGCCTGTCCATTGCTGTTTTCATGTCCCGCATAGCCATTGTATTGAACTTTTGGTCTCGTTCTAAAGGGGAAAGAAGGAACAAACTGTTAGAGCCCAGATTTTAAGAAAAGAGGCACAGCAGCTGAGGCTGGGGGCACATCACTCCCGACTCAGCAGGGAATACACACGCGAGGGCACACGGTGACGGGGAGGAGGGCACATCTCCACACGTTTAGACCGTTTTCCTTTTTAGAATCAGTGGTTCTACAGGCGGTTTAAAACGCTGAAGCTCTTTCCAAAGTCAAGGAATTATCTGATTCCTATTGATACTCTTGGCAAAATGGGAAGATCATCAATGCCGGAGTCAGAGGGATGTTGGTTTAATTTGTCTGTTACTTGTAAGTTATATGACCTAGGGGAAGTCACTCCAAAAAAAGTAAGACTGCTCAATCAAGATGCCAACCCTTCGGGACTGTTCAGATTAAGGAAAAGAGAAATATAAACTTCAGTTCACTGCGGTTACCATGTTCACTAAAGGCTAGCTCTTTCTGTAATATAACATAGCCGTGACCAAGTTACAGAAGAGACGTTGAACTCTTTGTCAAACTACTGGTTACATTTTCTAATTAAAAGAAAACCTGTGTGTATGACCTAAGATTAGAGATTGGACGGTTTTTAGAGGTAAAAGATGTAAAGCTATGTAGTCTGCCCTCCCCAACCTTTTCCAGAAGAAATTACATAAGAAAACTATGCCAGGTGGTAAAAACAGACCTTTAATGTAAATACCCACACTAGCAAAAACATCACTGGATATCGGATTTAATGATGCTTCTGTTTTAGTGATTTACTAGTAGATTTTCTTAATTGACATTATGCTTATTGAGAAAAAGAGAACTCAAAGTGTATAAGTTTCAGAGAATTAGGTTTTTGTCAGCAGAAAAGCAGTTTGCAACTGCCCCAGGACTTGGGGAGGGTGTTTGACATTGAACTTGAAAATGCTCCAGCAGCAAAAGTTAATAAACAAATTCAGCCAAACGTTAATGAACTTGAAAGCTGGCTAAAATCCCCATGTCATCTCCCAGGTCCGGGGTCACCACGCCCGCACTGCCAGGGAAGCCCCACAGAGTTGGCTGGGACCCTGGGGCCATAGAGAAGGAAGCGTGTGCAGGGCAGCGACGTGGGAGTCCTGAGTCAGGAGCCCTGGGTCTGATTGAGGGAATAATTCCAAGCAGAGGGTAATGAGAGAAACTCAGAAATGAGCGGGAACACGGTTTTCACTCGAGAAATACAGATCCAACTGGTCAGGGAACTTTCACACCTGTAGGGGTAAGGAGCCAGTGTAGGGAAAGCTAATAGTTTGGCGTGTTCCCTGGGTATATGGCAACAACTCAAACGAAAATGAATTCATGGCCTGCCTGGGTGATCAGGCATGGCCCGCTTGCTTCTGCAGAAGTCTCCCAATTCCTCCTACGGCACAAGCCCAGAGAACTACAGGAGCCTACGGATTCGGAGTCGCAGGGGCTTCTTGGCTCTCGAGAGCCATGAGGTCAGACAGCCTTCTGTCACGTTCTAGACACAGCGCAGCCTCTTGGGTGGAGCCATGTCGAGAGCGAGACACGCTGAGATTAACCCCCCGCCAGCCCACGGTGTGGAAATGCAAAGGAGGGATCAAAGTCACCAGACAAGTAAGTGGGGTCTCCCTCCGGAGGCACGGAGTACTGAACAAGGTAGGGAAGCTGCTGCGGTTGGAAGACAACAGGTGTGGTCTATATTGACTATTCCCCAATACTGTGTGGTCTTAAACTTAAGATCTCATCAGAAGTGCTGACTGGTTTATGTATACCTACATATAATTGTGTAGGGTTATCTTTTGAAAAGCTCAGAGAGGTGCTGAGAGGAGTTTTCTCTGAGACTCATATAAAGGTCTGCCTCACTGGGAGGCACATCGAGGCAAAGCTCGTAGGCAGATGGGGACACTGTCGGACTCCCGCCTGTGGGTCTGGGCAGAGCAGACTTCAGGAGGATCCGGAGACTCCCCTATGGACGGGCAAACATCAAAGAGTGGGGAGAAAGAACTTTAATGGACTGCATGTTTCCCTAGGGGTTAACATAGATGCCAACAACAACAACAAAAGGCAAAAATGAATTTGTAGGAATTATAAATTCCTACTGTATGTGTATCTGTAAGGGTATTGTGGTTCCTAGAGAAACATGTGAAAGAAGATACATTTGTAATTTATACTTCTTTAAGAAGAGAAGCACTTCTAAGGATGGAATTTTATTGGATAAGGTAGTGATATATATATATAATATATATATATATTATTTTATATTATTTATATTATATATATATATATATATATATAATATATTTTATTTACTACATTTTCAACTAGCCCCAAAGAGAAATTTGAGGATAAGACCACACCAGACCTATGTGCAGAGAATATTGTTTTCTCAAAAGTAATAATAATTAACTAATACAGATGAGCCAAACTTTAATTTTGTTAAGTACCATCTGAGATTCCTTCCATCGAATTATATTTTTAAAGTAAGTACATTACCAACCGCAGGAAAGTGAAGACATCCATGTAAGCAGCTATGCAATAGAATTTTGAAGTAACATTCTTACTATTTTATATATTTTTAAAAAGCATAAGAAAGCACATATTTAAATCTATTCTATGAGTCATTAAAAAAATCCTTACACAGTTTTTCTTATTTTAAACCAGGATTAAATAGAATATCTGTATTATATAAATGAATGTTGAGCACATTTAACATAAATTAATCTTATTTTAGGGAATCATAGAGGGGTTTTTTTAGGTGTTTTTTTTTTTTAATATATGTAGGGAATTCCACTATTACAAATAGTATTTTAAAACAGTTTGGCATATGCCATATTCTTCCAGGAAATATATTATCCAGATAAAGACAACATGCATAAGAACTTACAATTCCTCCACAATTTATTTTTGCTTTTTTTTTTTTTTTTTTTTTTTGGTGGGGGTGGTGGTGGCATCCTCATTAACTCCAAGGAAAGGATCTATTTCATTAAAATCGTTTTTCTCAAGTTTTGACATTTTTTCAGTGAGTAGGGATATGCAAATTCATAGATAGTCAGAACACCGTTCCAAGAGATGGAACATGTGGTATCTTTGAGTACATAGTGAGAACTCAATTTGTATCTGGCTGAAGAAAGGAATAAACCAACAGTTTGTAGATCACAGATTCATGGAGTTGAAAGTGGCCATAAAGAGCATTCTGTTCCATCTTCTGCTGGAAGGTGGAGACACCATCCTAATGCCCCTGATGTCTGGCTGTGGACCTCAAAAGTAGAAACAGAATCCTTCACTGCATCTTTCAATTGACTATGAACCCTAGCACGTTATTTCTTAAATCCACTTATTTATTCTCCTGAAGTTCATTACTCAAACTCGGCCTGCTGAACAAGTACGGCAAACAAAGCAAGGCTAAACCTTGCCGTGTGAGCTTTCGTAATGTTGGAGAGAAGGCTGCGGAGCTCTATACACGTGTGTGCACGCGGCAGTGAGAGGATGCGTGTTGCCCGGACCAGCGCTCTCCGCGCACGGCGTTTGCATACCCTCGGGGTTTCCACGGTACCTGTGTTTGTAGAGGTAAAATGCAAACCCTGACAAAATTAGAGCAAAGAATGGGACCAGGATGGCAGCCGCGACGGACCCACTGCTGGTGCCGTGGTAATGGTTCGAAGAGTCTTGATCAGATTTTAAGGGATCTGAAAAATAAAAGGAATTATTAATTTGCAGGTACTGTACTCATATTTACACCAACATACACCTACGGTAAATTTTACAAATGGGTGCAAATTCTACAAGAAGCAGAAGGAGTTGCAATTCCATAGATAAACTGCTAACACTATTTGAAAGATTTTAGCATCTATGTTAATGATCAAGTGACAAAAAACTCTTCCTCAAAGACATTCAAAAATGTCAAAGAAAGAAAGAATGTGAGAAAGAACCTCACATGTCAAATGGGAGGGAGGCCAAAGGGGTAGCTTACATTCCGACTTTGACTTTCAGTTATAGATATTTGCTGGTTCATGAAAACTAACTGAAAGCATCTATGTGGCGCCATCTATATGCAGAGAGGGAAAGCGTTGGCTATTTTCGCCTGCCCTAAGACACAGACTCAGCAAAATAGAAGTTGGTGAATATTCCAGGTCTCTACATCCATGGCATTTCATTCTCCATATGTGAATATGTTGGTGTAATCTCTTTTATTTTAGGTAGATTGCAAAACTCATTTGAATTTAATAATATGCAAAAGAAGAGTACAGTTCAATATCAGAAGGCAAGTTTCCATGAGGACACAAAAGAGGGAAAAGCATGATTTCTGTCCATTAAAGGGAAAGCAGATGTAACCATCTCAAACGTCACGAAGGCGACGTAGTCGTGAATTTATAATCTGTATCTACAGAGCGGCAAATAGGTGCAGGTACACCGAGAGACACGTAAGCACCGAAAATTCAAATGAGAAGACATTTATTAAGTAATTATTGCCAAATAAGGATGTTTGTTCTAAAGAGTTTACTCATAAAATAAATTTTGAAATGTATGTGGCTTAAACGTCATGAGCTCACTCAATGTGTGTGTGTAAAGGATTACGACTAGGGTCATAATCCGTTATAGCAGAATTGTTCCAAATAAGCTGACCTGGGTTTAGAAGTATATTTCCAGAATTTATGGAATGTTAAATAAAAGAGAAGTTTTGTTTCTTTTTTTTCCCACAAACCATAAATGTAAATAAACAATCAAATATTACACATATTTAATAGCTTTTTACATAAAAATTCTCATTTTCACATTAAAAACATTACAATAGTGTGATCTGTCATTGCTTCAACAGATGCAGGGTTATGCTACTCCCTATCATCTTAAGGTCTAATACTTCATAATATATTTCTAATATATTTTATTACTGATGCTGGCTCTTTGTAACTTAACCATACTTCTTTGAGAGCCTGCCTTATCAGCACATATGAATCACATGTAATATTTCACTTTCAGATGCATTCACCACCTGCCATAAAGGGGAAACATTGTACGCCAGATACTGGTTCTCTCTGTCTCGCATCCCATTGGATGCTCCCACTCTGGGCGCTGAATTCGAGTGTCAGGTGCAGAGCACCCTGAGATGGCTGGGAACCCAACCAGTGGCTGTGGAGCTAGGACAGCCTTGAGCCCAATGTCAAGTGCCCACGGTGACGGGTCCAGCAGCAGTGGGCAGAGTCCCAGGACCAGGGTGACGCCGTCCTGCACAGGGAGCTGAGACACACCACTCAGGGGGCACCAGCCCCACTAATTCGCGGTGATATTTTAATGTCAGGACACCTCCGCTGCCTGGAACGATGCCTGGCACACAGCACAAGTTCACAGGGACCCGTGTTTACTAGAACAGAAGCTCCCTTGTGCCTACCGGGGAGCCTGCTGGCTAGCTTTCCTCTCGAATCCCCAGGGCCCACAGAGAACTCAGCACACAGTAGTTGCTCACTCGGTGCCTTGTCAAGTGGAAAATGGGGCTTGCGGTACTTGAGCATCCAACAGTTTCTGTGAAGTTACCACACCCCATTCTCTAGGTTTCTGGCATTCCGTGAATCTCTTTGCCTCATTCTAATAAACTTGTGTTCTGCTTAAATTAACCAAAGTTACTTTCTGTTATCAGCAGACAAGACTATTTTTGACCATCATAGGTATCAGACTTCTCATCAATAACATCGTAAAAAACTGACATGACACAAGAAACTATGCATCATTACACAGAGCGATATAGAAGAAGGTCTTTGAAACTACACGATGAAGCGTCCTTGTACTTTGAAATTATTATGCCATCAGGAGCTCCTGGTTAATTTCAGTTACTTACCCCTGCTTCAATAATTTAAAGGGTAATACATGTACACGATATTAATTAAAATGGCATAAAAAGATATAAACATAAAGAATTTAAAAGACAATGGAAATAAAGGGTCACTCTTTGCCCTTTATGCTAGTCTTCCTCTTAATGGTTAACCATTTTTTTAATGTCCTTCCAGCAATGTACTATTAATATATATGTTTGCTTCTCTTCTCATACTTCTCTAAAAATTAGGAATATTATATACATATTTTGTATTTGGCTTTTTAAACTTAACCATGTATCTTTGAAATTTTTCCATCAGTACATATAAATTAGATTTATTTTTTAGGAGTATAGTATTTTATTAATTGGATTTGTCAGAATTTTTTCAGCCAGTCTACCTTTGAAGGACATTTAGGCCATTTCTAATACTTTTCTAATCCTGCAATGAAATCTTTTTTTTTTTCTATAGCTATGTATCAGTAGGAGTCTACATATACAGGATAAATTCTACCGAGCAGAATCATTGCCTAACAGAATTTGTAACTCTCAATGTTGCTCTATCTTACCTGATTGCCCTCCAATGTGGTGCCCCAATTTCACTTCAACCATTATTTTGAGGGCTAGTACAAAAACACTTGGACAATTGTATAATACCCACTGCCACCCTCTTCCTCTACCCTTCTCTCCCCTCCCATCGGCCCTCCTTCTTCGTACTATTACCACTATTGCTGTTCTGACAAATCAAACACAGCCTGTCCTTAATTTCTCATTTACATTTCTCTGCTTAAGAATGAAGGTGAGCATCTCTTCATTTGTTCTAATTTAGTCCACTCTGTTTTTTTGAAGCTCATTATTGAAAAAAATTCATATACTAGATAATTCACCCAAAGTATACACAAATCTATTGATGCACAAAGATGATGTGACATATACATGTGTGTGTATATATATGTGATATACATATATGTGTACATACACACACACAGCATGGAATATTACTCAGTTAAAACAAAGAAGGAGCTCTTGCCATTTGTGACAACGTGGATGGACCCAGAGAGTATTATGCTAAGTGAAATAAGTCAGAGAAAGACGAATACCAGATGATTTCACTTCTGTGTGCAATCTAAAAACAAACAAAAAGCAAATAGACCCTTAAATTGAGAACAAACCATTGGTTGCCAGAGGGAGGTGGGTAGGGGAATAGCTGAAATAGATAAAGGGGATTAAGAGGCACAAACTTCCAGTTATAAAATAAATAAGTCACAGAGATGAAAAGCACAGCATGGAGAATACTGTGAATAATACTGTAATAATGTCATATGGTGACTACATTTTTCATGGTGAACACTGAGTAATGAATAGGCTTGTGGAAACACTATGTTGTGCACCTGAAACTAATATAACATTGATTGTCAATTCTACTTCAATAATAAATAAAACATACATAAAAATAATAATAAAGCATAGATACAGTCCAAAGTTTTTTTAGTATATTCGCATGGTGTTACAATCATCACTATATTTTAATTCGAGAACACTGCTGTCTCCCCCAAAGGAAACACAGTGTCCTTCGGAGGTCATTCCTCACCCTCCAACCTCCAGCTCTGGGCAACCACTGAGATTCTGTCTCTAGATCTGCCTGTCTCTTCAGATAAATGGAATCATACAACATGTGGGGTTTTCTTTGTGAATGGTTCCTCCTGCTTAGCATAAGGTCTTCAAGATAATATTCCACTGTATTGATACACCACATTTTGGTCATCTATTCATTAGCTGCTGGGCATCTGGGTGGCTTTCAGGTCTGGGCTTTAGGAATAATGCTGCTAGAAGCATTGTGTACACATTTCCGTGTGAACATATGTTCTCACATGTGTTCTGTCGGCCATACATGTAGGAGTGGAGTGGCTGCATCTCATGGTAACTTTATGTTTAACTGTTTGATGAACGGCCAGACTGCTTCCCCTAGCAGCTGGACCACTTGTACATGCCATCCACGAAGTGTGAGAGCTACAACCTCTCCACGCTTCCGCCATGCTTGTCTGTGTGATCGCTGAGATCCCGGTGCTTGTGACGTGGTCTCTCACTGTGGTTTGGTTTATGTTCCCCAAATGGCTCATGATGCTGAGCATCTTTTCAGGTGCTTATCGATCATTTGTAGGTATTTGGAGACATGTCAACTAAAATCCTTTGCCAACTTTTTAGTTAGGTTATTTGCCTCTGTGTTATTGAAGCACATGAGCCTTTTTTATCAGATGCATACTTTACACTGCTTTCTGCCATTCTGCGTGTGTGTGTGTGTGTGTGTGTGTGTACCTGGGGTTGGCAGTGGGGCAACTCAGTTTACATGGGGAACACCAGAATATCATTTGGTTTCTTTTTCTTTTTTTTTAATTTAATTTAATTTTATTATGTTATGTTAGTCACCATACAATACATCATTAGTTTTTGATGTAGTGATATGATTCATTGTTTTCATATAACACCCAGTGCTCCATGTACTACATGCCCTCCTTAATACCCATCATCAGGCTAGCCCTTCCCCCCACCCCCTTCCCCTCTAAAACCCTCAGTTTATTTCTCAAAGTCTATAGTCTCTCTCCCCCTCTGATTCCCCCCCCCATTTTTCCCTTCCTTCTCCTAATGTCCTCCACACTATTCCTTATGTTCCACAAATAAGTGAAACCATATGATAATTGACTTTCTCTACTTAGCTTATTTCACTTAGCATAATCTCCTCCAGTCCCATCCATGTTGATGTAAAAGTTGGGTATTCATCCTTTCTGATGGCTGAGTAATATTCCTTTGTATATATGGACCACATCTTCTTTATCCATCTGTTGAAGGGCATCTCAGCTCTTTCCACAGTTTGGCTATTGCGGACTTTGCTATGGACATTGGGGTGCATATGGCCCTTCTTTTCACTACATCTGTGTCTTTGGGGTAAATACCCAGGAGTGCAATTGCTGGGTCATAGGGTAGCTCTATTTTTAATTTTTTGAGGCACATCCACACTGTTTTCCAAAGTGGCTGTACCAACTTGCATTCCCACCAACAGTGTAAGAGGGTTCCCCTTTCTCCACAACCTCTCCAACATTTGTTGTTTCTTGCCTTATCAATTGTTGCCATTCTAACTGGTGTAAGGTGGTATATCAATGTTGTTTTGATTTGAATTTCCCTAATGATGATGAACATTTTTTCATGTGTCTATTAGCCATTTGTATGTCTTCTTCAGAGAAGTGTCTTTTCATGTCTTCTGCCCATTTTTCGACTTGATTATTTGTTTTTTGGGTGTTGAGTTTGATAAGTTCTTTATAGATCTTGGATACCAGCCCTTTATCTGTAGTGTCATTTGCAAATATCTTCTCCCATTCTGCGGGTTGCCTCTTCATTTCCTTTGCTGTGCAGAACCTTTTTATCTTGATGAAGTCCCAAAAGTTCATTTTTGCTTTTGTTTCACTAGCCTTTGGAGATGTATCTTGAAAGAAGTTGCTGTGGCCGATGTCAAAGAGGTTACTGCCTATGTTCTCCTCTAGGATTTTGATGGATTCCTGTCTCACATTGAGGTCTTTCATCCATTTTGAGTTTATCTTTGTGTTTGGTGTTAGAGAATGGTCAAGTTCTTACATGCATTTTCCATTAGAGTGGCCTTTCAACGCAACTTGAGTTAGTATCCACTTAATAATCATCACTTTCTTCCCGTTTATCTACTGACTGGAGACAATGAAGAGGTTGTTTATTTTTATCCATAAAAATAGGGTTTAGCCAAATCTGAGATGAATGGTTGCTGGTGAAGCATATTGAAATGTCAACTTTTCTAATTAGTCAAAGGGGAGGCTTGCTTGGGACTCAAATTATTTGTGAGGCAAACTGTTTTTCCTGACAATAAACTCATCATCACACAAGAATAAAGATTACTTGTTAAAACAAGCTGTTATTTTGTTAGATTAGAAAGAAATGGTGTCATACAAGGATATCTGCAACAGCACAGTGATAGGGAGGCCAGTGTCCTCGGATGAGTAAACCCAGACAGCCACAGGGTATCTCGTACAGCTCACTAGGGCATCCTTCAGCGGAATTACTAGAGCGTATGCCCAGGGAGAAAGGAGGACAGATAACTGCAGGAATTTGGCTTAGAGCAAGAGAAAACTTTACTCATCATTAGTGTTGGTCCAATGCATTTATTCTATTTCATTACCTCGAAATAATATAACCCAATTTAAAGGACCATGTCCACCATGGCTGACATTATAATTTAAGGCTCTTTATTTAGAAGCACTGCATTTGGAAGTCGGAATTCAAATATTTTATGATTATTCTTTTTGATCAAGTATTTTCTTATTTTTTTTTAATTTAAATTTAATTAGCCAACATATTATCATTAGTTTTAGAGGTAGTGTTCAATGATTCATCAGTTGCGTATAACACCCAGTGCTCATCACGTCACATAGTTTTTTAAATATAATAATATACAGGTTGGGATACCTTTCCTTTGGAATCCCTCAGTATCTTGATGAAAGTCTTAACGAAATGGGTAATCGATGACAACCATCACAGAATATTATACTCATGTGCCTCTGAAAGCAGCTCTGGTATCAAAGCCTATATGGACATCGTGTTTTCTAGAAAATTATTATGTTAATGTTATTCTACAAGTAAAGTATAAAGTAGTCTATACTGTTCGTGATAAATGTGGTGCTAATCTTACAAAAAGGCATTTTCTCATCCATTTCGGCACCAACGACAGCAGTGACTTTCATGTGGGAAGAGCTTCAGCATGCACAAAGCAAACACTTTACATTGTCTCTTAATCTTGGTAACAACCCGGAATTGACTTCCCTACTGTAATGTCAGATGAAGAAAGAGGCCCGAGAAGATTGCAACTCATCTTGCATTACAAAACTAGCTGGTAGATGACATAAGATTCTAACCCAGTGATTTTTTTTTCATATATTTTCTCTCTCCAATATCTAAGGTAAAAATCAAGTTGTAGAGAAAGATAGGAAGAAGGACCTATCTGTCTGTCTACCTACAGTAAACTTTTTTTCTCCCATAGAAGTCATGGATATCTCTGCACATCAATACACAGTCTTCACTTCTTTAATGAAATATGCTGAATTAAATTTAGCTTCCTATTTAATGTGACACGTGGTGTAAAACTATTTACTTAAGCAACTCTCTCATGATAGACGTGGGAGATGCACGAAGAACAATTTTCACACTTGTCTGGTTGAAATCTCCAAAGGCAGACGTGCTGGGTGAAAGGTGTTGTCAAATCGCCCTATCTACTCAGACACCCCCCAAAATGGAGCACCCTGGTGGCCATTTATACTGTTCCCCAGAATAACTGCTTGAAAAATTTGACATTCTAGTAATTAAAAATGGAAAAATCTTTGTTACCATAATATGCATTTTTTGAAATTAAAGATTTTTTCGTAGCTTTTGGCCACTCCTAATTCCTCTGATAATTTTCTTAGGACAATGTCGTTGGCTTGATTCTTTAATTGAATTTCATCTTTGTTTTGTTTTCCCCATATTTTCAGTATCTCTTTCTAGGTTAAGGATATTAATTCCATATCTGGCATACAGATTGCATGTTTCCAGCTTTGCATTTGTCAGTTCTGCTATTCATAGCATTTATTTTTTCTTCCATTGTAAAATCCGTTCATTCCTCCCATTATTTCTGTTTATGTTCCTTCCCGTTACTTTTCAGCACAATCATTTGAAGGCCAAATTGACATTTGATTTTTTTTAATGTTTTATTTATTTATTCATGAGAGTCAGAGAGAGAGAGAGAGAGGCAGAGTCAGAGGGAGAAGCAGGCTCCCTGCCTAGCAGGGAGCCCGATGCGGGACTCGATCCCAGGACCCTGGGATCATGACCTGAGCTGAATGCAGACGCTTAACCATCTGAGCCACCCAGGCGCCCCTGACATTTGATTTCAACACATAACATAAGAGCAGTTACCTTGCCTCTCGAGCTTGAATTTTCCAAAGTCTTTTCCATGAATATCACCTTGAAAAGTAAATCCTCCTCTTTCGAGTCCTGATGACACCTGATACACATGAAAAGGAAGAAAACAATGCATAGCAAGGATTAATAATAATCTCTTCGATCATACTATAACTGTATTTCTCACAGCTAGATATTACAGGTTAAATATTTTTTGGTTTTTGTCCTTCCTTCCAGTGACACATTAGCAGTTAAAAAGTGGGAAAAGACGTGAATTTCAACTCACTTCTACATTCTCAATATCTCATTTTCACCTTGAAATACTGAAATTTACAACATATCCATAGGCTAACCATCCTTTGTAAAGGGGACAGTTATATGAATTACTATATAGCCTACATTATGTCAAAATCACTTTGTGACACAGCTCTTGGCTGGCGAATATCTTGTGAGGCCCTATACTTTTATGTCAGATAATGAATTAGAACACCTATGATGGTTGCCTTGCAAAGAGGGATCTCAGTGAAACATCTGAAATCTCTGTATCTGGAAATGATGTTTTTTTCGAACTTTTAGAGTGGTTACCCAATGGCTGTGTTCGGATTTCTGGTGCAATGTGGTGCTAAACACAGAATGTGGATCTAAGCTCATGTTCTGTCCCCAGCTGTAACTACTCATTTATTTGTCATTTCAGAAACTAGGTTTCTTCCTTCTTAAAACGAAGGGGTAAAAGGACCATGCTGTTTGTCAAGCAGAGGGAACGGTGCATTTTCAAGGCGCAGACACCACACGGCTCCCGTCAGCCGTCCCCTGTTGGCGGCCGCAAAGATCAGCCCCCCGTGCTGAGTGATAGCTCCCCACATAAAGTACTTACATAACCAGCTAGTCCCCAGTTGTCATTTTCAAACTTGCTTACAAAAATATCTGCGGGACCTTTAATCTGAAATGCTTTCAGAAGTAAGTGAGCTTCTTCTTTCTTGTAAACTCCTACCAAAAAAATCAAAGTCAGTTATTCTTACACTGTAGGAATTCACAAGGGTTAATAACTCATTCATTCTGTTTGATTTGTGGTACAGTACAGAGATGACAATATTAGAAATAACAAATTCTTTTTATTCTTAATTTATAGCTTCAGTCTTTCTGTTTTCTTTAAAAGCACTTCCTGTTTAAGTCTTTTCCTATCTTGAATGGGTACAACCCATTTCATTATATTCAACATATTTATCCCACAGAAATAAAGGTAATATACATTCAACTAATCTATCATTTTTAATCCATATTGTACTCATTTGTGAGGACAAAGAAACTGTGACCATAAGCACGAATATTGCTACTTCTACAGATGAATTGCACCTGTTGAAATGAAATGAACAGCATGGTGGACAAAGTGTGTGAGGCATGCTTGCATCACCAGCGCGATTCTGGGCAGGAGGGACTCAATGATCACACCTCTCAGCCACCTGTCAGGCAGCTGGAGTGACAGCTTAATTTCGCCCAGAGATGAGAGGTCATGGTGTGGCCCAGGCGGGCGGGGAGTGTGTCTGCAGCCAGAGCTAGCTCCTGACCCACTGGAGGAAATAGATAAATAAATAAACAAACAAGTATTAAATGGACAATAACACACCCAAGTGTCCTCTGGGCCGGGAGGACAGGTTCAAGGGAGGATCACGCTGCTAGTTTCAGGGAATGCAGCACTGAACTCCTACTAACTCAAAACAGAAGCAAATCTCTACTGTCCTAGGCACGGTCCCCACTGCCTGGGAGCACAGGGTGGAGAGAACTGCTTGTTCAGGTCGGAGGACAAGAAGGGGCTGCCTGAGGCTTTATTTTGGGTGGGAGTCCGTTTCTACCCCAGGCAGCTCTGTGCTGTTGGCATCCAATTTAACCTGTAAAACTCTGAACCCCAGGATGATAAGCCATCAGTAGACGTAATGAGATACACACTCATGAGTTTTGCTGTGCTGATCCAACAGCAGCACCAGCAGAGTATCAGTGTGGCGGCTGGCACTCCACACCTGTCAGCTCCCTTCCTCCCCTACTGTCTTCTTAATCACAGTTCACATGCCCAGGACCCTCTGTGTCCACTGGGACTCAGCAGGAGCAGCCCGTGATGCAAACACCCTCCCAGGCCTGGGCCGTAGACGTCCCGGCTCTGCTCCATGGAGGCTGTCTGCATCAGTCACAGGGCAGCATCTTCTTTGGGAAAGAATAAATCCAGACTCCACGAAGAGAAAGATTAGCCCATGCAGCTGGCTAAGACGGAGGGATCTGGATATTTAAGAAGTTCCTCAGTGGATTCTGACATGCATGTAGATTTGAGCCCGTGGCCTAAATCACTTATCCATTCACAGGCTCGAGGTGCGAAACCATGTGTGGGCCAGGAGACCACAAACTCACAATCAGATGCCTGCCAAACTTCGTTGAGCATAAATGATTTTGTTTTTCCTAAATCCAGGGGCTTAGGTGTTTTCCACTTTCAGGAAGCAGGAAAGAAGAATGGGAAGAATGGGCGGGAGGCTAAGCTGCCATCATACTTTCTAAAGGTCACGCATGCATCTGTCTGGTGATGAGCGAAAGAGCAGAAGCCATTCGGGAGCCTCTTAGTGTTCAGACCCAGGGCTGCCTTGTGGTTAACTCAGAAAATTCCAGCCCTCATGGGGTGGGTCTGTAGAAAAGCATACATGGTTGTAAGAAGTGACATAAATGAAATTTTTTAAAAAGACACTAGATACAGTCCTAAAGGTGATACTGTATCTTAGTGGGTAAGAATGTTGGCTCAAGATTCAGATTTCCGAAATTCTGATTCCTGAGTTCAAGTGCTACCTCTACCATGTCACCTTAGGAAGGCCACCAGTTTCCTGGGTCTCTCTATCTCTCTGTTTCTCTCTGTTATCAGTAAAGAATGTGTCTGGTAAGAATGTTCATATCATAGGATTGAGGTAAGAATGAGAAAGATAATATATATAAGTACTTAAAATGGGGTCTGGCATCTAAATCAAAGTTGTTGTTATTTTATTAACAGTGGAATGACCAAAAAAAAAAAAAATCTGAGGAGCACATGAGTTGAAGAGAAGGATACTGTAAGAATGAAGTTTATAGACATGCGTACCTGGATATAAATCTCACACCTTTGACTCATTATGTCACATGCATAATCTGGAACAAATTAATTAGATTTTCTATACTGGTTTTGTAATTAATGAGGTAATACCAACCTACCAGTTATCGAGAGGATCCCATGAGATGTAGCTTACGCAAAGCCAGGTAATGTTAATAAGCATTTAATCAATGTTAGCTCTCTCCTTGTGAGAGGATAAAGGGTATGCTTCTGATCACATTCTGCATTTCATAAAAGGAAATGCCTCAGGGCCTACCTGTCAATTTCAGCTCCACCTGAGAGGCTTCAAGGAAGGTGGCGTTCACCTTACTACTTGTCGCATTGAACCAGTCAACTGTTAGAGTCGCAGGTTGTCTTTTCCCTAAATATTCATAATATCCCTTCCACACGGAATTGATAAAAAATACATCGGAAGGAACTGTTGGGGGGAGAAAACCAGAAGAATGTTAGCACACACAGAAAAATCAAATTGAGATCTTTTTTGCAACACACAGAGGCATACTAAGTGTCAAGTGAGAGATCACAGTCAGGATGGTGAGGAGGATAGACATGACCTATCCCAGGCCCTTCACAGCGTAGGTGCGATGGAAATGAAGTGAGGAGGGAGATTTTGTGAGATGCATATACAGGTTCGTTTGTTAATTTGTTGGAGAAATACTTTAGGTGCCAAAGCATTACTGTTTGAAGGGATCTGCCAAGGCCAGAGTGTGTGGTGAGTCAGTGCTACCTCTAGGAGGGCAGGTTCTTATGCCATAATGAGAAGATGTTGGCTGATCTACTACTGATATTTCATTAACATCTAGGTGAACTCTTTGGAAGACTTAGAAAGCTCAGATAGTTGACATGTGTCATCTGCCAGGAGTTCCCTGACCTCAGAAAGCTTGCACTTGGAATCACCAGTGGAGGACATCTGCTCAGGTCATGAAGACAGAGCTGCTCTGGGTCCAGAGGTCTTCACCTCTCGAGGAGAGCCCAACCTGCTCACCCACGCTCCCCCATGCTTGTGAAAAACACTCCCAGATTGCTAACAAAGTCAGAACCAATGGTGTCAAATGTCGTGTATGTGGAGAAAGATGCACTTCTCCCTAAATATGTTTTTTAGCAAATCCACTTGCAGCAACCAGTGATGAGCCCACACATAGACTGGGCCTGTGTTCATGCGTCCCTTTTCAGGGCCATTTCCCTGTCTTCCCAGACCAGCTCCACCCGTAAAACCTACCCTAGCCACGGAGGAGTTCAAGAAGAAGAAAGCGTCATCACTTCCTGTGGCTCTCGGTAGACTCAAGTTGTAATAACAACTTTTAAAAGTTAAATCGGTTAGAAACTATGATATAAGCACAGACATCTAACACATTTGCTTATTGATAAGGAACGTTGGATATGTCTGCCTGTCCATTGGTGGCCGCACAGGGGCCTAGGTTCAAATGTCAAACCCAAAGACTTTCTTCTCCTTTACCAACATTAATAGCCTTTAGAATAGTGTCAAGATTGTTTCCCTTAATTAGAATGTTCCCACTCAGGGGAAGCTATTAATGGACTTGTTCAAGCCCGTCAGTGGAGTGAGACTCTTGGCTGGCTGCCTGGTGTGTTGGACAGATGGGTGGTGCCTGACTGGGCACAGTAAGGTGCAACCACTGTCTGAGAGGCAGCTTGTTTGTATCCAAATATGGCCATGGGCAACGTGGCAAAGGTGGTCCTTTGGGGCCCTTCTCATTTACAGTGTAACACCACAACCGGACACTGAGGTGTGTTACGATTCCCTACCTGGACAAAGAACCATGTTCAATTAGCAAGACCATTCTGAGGGAATGAGAAGAGGTGTACTGATGAGAATGGATGCACCTTCAAAATAACGTATGCGAGTATTTCAGTATCTTAAACAAAAAAATAAGCAAATGAAAACAGAACAAACACACCACCACCACAACAGATTGTTTCCTTCCCCTGAAGAAAATGTTCCTGGATAAAGAGTACTGATTTCTGTATTTGATTTGAACTTAACATTGAAATAGAATCATTCACAACGATTTTCGGAAGTAGTTTGTATAATTCATGGTGTACATTGGAAAAAGTCCTTTCATCATGTTGGGACATTTGCCCTTGTCTGAGACTGAAGTGTGTAACACAGCCTTGTGACTTAACAAGAGCATCACATAAATGGTCTCCACAGTCGATGTCAGAAAAACCTCCCTGTCTGAGAAATCGGTGTTAAAACCTGAATAAGGAAAACACTAGGGAAATGACCTTATATAAGTTTTCTATTTCTGTTAAAAAAAAAAAAAAAGGTTGACTTAAGTTATAATTTGGGGACACACTGAATTATTAAAATAGTCTCTATATTTATAACACAGATAGAATATGCCAGGTGATTTGAAGTAGTGAGCATCTTCCTTAGGAAACAGGACTGCATCTTTCCGATTTTCCGTGTCATGCATTGAGCAACGCACCACATAGAACAAAGAGCAATAATGAACATTTTAGGAGGCAGAGGATGCCTGAATTATGGAGATACTTGGAAAAAAAAAATGGAGCTCCACATTTGTACTGCTCAAGGGGACAGGTGATGCTGTCACAATGCTTCATTTACATTAGCTTCCTGTTTAGAGGAAAGAATTGCAACCCTCTTTATAAGGCTCTCCATTATATCACATTCTATTATCAATATTTTATGTCCAGTTCTGCCCACAAAATGCCTGAGGCCCCTTTTCATGAGACAGTGTGTGATAATGCCAAAGGTATTCCTCCTAAGTCAAGTCTTGTTATTTCATTGACCAACCACCGTTATGGAAGAAAGAGGAATCTGTGTAGACTCAGTGTTTTCCATAATTGAAACGTTAACTCGTTCATGGACTAATGGAATCGGAAATTTGTGTGTTAAAATTTGTTTCACTGTGCAGAGTAGAGAACAAGTCACTTATTGGATTTAAATCTAGAACTGTTCTGGTATACAAACCTGGAGTTTTAGTAACTGTTTCATTAACTTCTCTCACTCCTTTACCTACAAGTAAAAAGACAAATTATCATTTTCAAAAACATGTATTTTTGAATAAGTCTGAAAAAATGTCAAATTGAAGCAATTTTCCTTTCTCCAGATTTCTTGAAGTTCTACAAAATATGAATGTCATATACATATCCACTTTAAACCCCTGTATTCACAGCAGAATATCCTTTGTGTTTGTAGAAAAATGGAGATTACTGGTGCAAACCAATGCAGCTCTAAGAGGTGTGGTGTGTTACAACAGAGAGCCTTGCAAATGAGGGTGGTTTATGGCCCTTTGCTCACTCCTATTTGGGATATGCTGGCCGCAACGGAAAGGTAGCCTACAAAATAACTAAGATTTCATAACCTCTCTTAATTTTCCAAGTCCTCACCCAAATCAATGAAAGTACGAGTCGATATGAAATAACACCGAATTGTTTCCCTTGCAGAGTGTTTAATTTGGTCTATCAAGTTGGATGTAACTCAAAATCTCTTAGCGCTTACAGTTCTGTGTCAAACTACAAATTACCTTTTTAAAGTTTGTATTCTTCCATTTCTGACAGAGAAGGGCAAGGGAAACACAAATATCTTATGAATTCCTAATTTGAAAACTATGAATAGGCTCCAAGAAAGTAAAACTAAAGTCACAGATTTTATCACACTCCATAATTTTTGCCTTTGCTGTTGAGTATTTGATGCCTGTATGATCTATGTTTGGTGGGGAATCTGAGAAGTCGGCTATCGTCAAATCCAACCCTGATTTATTGCTCTTATTTGTAAATACACAAATTTGTAATTAATGCATTTTCATGCTAATTGCCTTTGTAATTAAAAAAATATTTGAACCAGTGTAAAGAATATGTAAATGTATATTCCACCACCAAACAGCTTGTGGTCTTAAGAATAACAGATAGTTTAATTTATATATCCACCAATGCTTGGTGATGTTTGCCATTTTCATTTAAAAAATGTATATTTTCCAAAACTATGGTGTATATTCTTTCCTTTTAACTCATAATGCTTTTCTAGAAGCAAACAGCTTCTCTCCATTGCTTGAAGTGTGAATAGCAAATAATACTGTCTACATGTCTGCTTCAACTATGCCTCCACCATTGTACCGAACACTTACTACGCACACGTTCACACACACAGCTCACCACATGAACACAGATTCAGCTGGGGTGACTGACATCACTTCCAGGATGCTGTTTCCTGATGGATCTTAAACCTGGAAGCTAGCCTGATGGGCTGCCGGCACTCCTCTTTGCTCTGCAGGGATGTGTGTTCACTCCCTCATCAGTGACTTACTTTTACAGACAGGTGATTTTCCTGTCCATTTCATATCTGCTTTACACGTCCTGTGCTCAGACCCGGCCGCGAGGAAAAATCCCGGATGGCAGGTGTACACTAAGGTGTAACCGAAGGTGGGGAGATCTATCGCTCTCACATCCGCATGGGCTGGCGTTTCTGGCTGTCTGCAGGCATGGGCTGAAATGGCATATATTCCATTAGAAAACACTGACGCTTTGTTTATCTTAGAGTTAGCATATGCATCTAAAGAAATAAGGAAATATGGCAAAATTTGGAAATGGCTGTAAACTCAAAATTACAACTCAAAATTCCAAACACGGTAGCTATAAATATCCCCACTATTCTCTGCAACTTTTAATATAATGAACCCTTGGGATTTGCCAGCCCTCTCTACTGTCCCTCCCTTCCTCCTTCCCTCCCTCTAAATATCTATCTATCCATCCATCCATCTAGTATCCCTCTCTACATTTAAGTGTGTACAATTAATTATGTGTACCAATTTAGAATATAAATCATAGTGTTGAAATAAATAGATCACTTCTGATATACCATTTAGATAAATAATATGTTAATTTGCCCTAAAAGACCAGTCCTATAAGTTAAACAGAATTGGCACATACTTAGAAATACGCCTTGATTTTTGTCTGATGGCAGCTAAGAAATCTGTTATTCAGTTAAATGAGTAGTTAATTTTGGTAAAAACTTGATGTGTGTTTAGAAACCTAATTGAAATATTATAGATTCTTATTTCCCTTAAAATCTAATTTAGGAGTGAATAAGATTGCAATGTTTAAATCTCAAGTAACTCCTCATTCTTTATAAAGTTCACATATATGTCTCAAATAAAAGACTTGGCAGATGCATATAAAACAAGTGGACAATATTAAAATTATACATACAATTGTTTTAAGTATCATAATATTTTGTACTTCAGTAAATTTTCAACATATGAATACCTGATATTAGCAGGCTCCAAGCCGTACAGACACACACATGTATACATACACATATATGCATACCTGTGTGTGCATGTAATATTCACATATATAATTTGACTAGAGTATTAGCCATGATAACTTTGAAATAAATATACATCTGATACTGATAAATAAATACACAAAAATCACATCTTACATACGATTAAAATAATTTTTCATAACATTCTATTTTTTTAGGTTTAACGCAGTAAGAGTAAGATTCTGTATCTCACTAATTTGACAGAGGATGAAATACTGGCTTACAGATGATTCCTATAACATTTCTTCTATTTCTCATGATTAAGTCAAAAAGTAAAATTTGATCCTGAGGAACGATTTGAATGATCAATTCATATAGACTTCAAAAATAACATTTAAGATATTTCTATTAATATTGTGACATATTCCATGATCTATTTTACCCTTCTTTAATGATTTGATGTAAACATTCTAGAAGAATAATAGCACGCATACAAAAGCTTTTTTCCTGTGAGTGTAACTGATGTCATTCACTTGTCTTTGGTTTGGGCAGGTTCTCAGATTTGGGTGTGCCCCGTTACCACCTGGCGTGCCCGGTGAATTATAGACTGCTGTCCCTCCTCTTTGCTCCCACCCGCACCCCAGCCCCCGAGTTTCTGATTCCGAAGGTCTGGGGGTGCGGCTTGAGAATTCAAATTACTACCCATGCTCGCATGTGATGCTGATGCTGCTGGTTCTAGGGAATCAAACTCTGAGAAATTCTGGTTTAGAGAATCAAAGATGATCAAATGAACAAAAATAAGGCAGTTTCTCATTATATCCCTCGAGGGTAAACACTTCCCAGACGTTCGAGAATAAACAGGCCATTGCTGGCTGTGATGGAAGAAATCACACTTACGTATACACTCAGTCTGAATTCCACTCCAGGTTAAATTTGCAAGGCAAGTGCGAGTCGTAGAACCTTGAATGTGGTAACCTTTTCTGCACCTGAAAAACACCGTGCTTCCAACCTATGGAGGAAATCCAACATTAGCTTCCGGGGCAGAGTGGACAACATGAGCGATATAAAGTCGTCATGCTGGAAAGCACAATCCAGGGTAAGATGTACCAGTGATATTTCTCATCAATGTCAGGCCATTGTTGTTCACACTGTGTGATAAGGCTAGGTAGCTCCATGCGTGAGGAAAGATACCGCTAGATACAGTGAATTGTGGTCAGTGAAGAGGGAGGTTATTTGGGTAACCAAAGTATGCATTTTCTCTTTCATTTTAGCCCTTCCTCTCTTTGGTTTGTAAGTTTTTGTTTTTTTGTTTTTTTTCCCTTTTCCGTTTTTTTCCCCTGCTACTCCAGTTGGTATTTATTAGCATGTCCTGGCAAATGGGCTACATTATTCACTAGCAGGAAGATAATGGAGAGCCTCTCTCATGGAGTGGTAGGAAGAAAATACAGTGTTCTTCTCAGTAAAATATCTTTTAGCAGAAGGTTCCTGGCCACTCCAGACTGATCGCTGTAAATTCACCTGGTGTTTATGAATTGATGGGACATGGAGGGCTGGAGACTGGAGGGTAGTCATTTAAATTGCATAATTAACACAGCAGGACAGGGGATGTTCTAAGACTAAAATGGCTCACTCTGCATGAGTACGTGAGTACGTTTCAGAATACAGTGCTGAAGAAAGCAAACAAAAATCTGTTATATTCAAAACTTAATGTGTCCTGATGAAAAAGAAAGAAAAAAAAAGTTTTGAGGAGATTCCTTTAATAGTGTCAGGCACCTCGTTAAAAGATAGCACCTGTGTCTTTAAATTGTTAGCAAAGCTTGCTTTTGGATACAATGTATCATTTTTATTAGTGTAATTTTATTTTATTGTAAGAGGCATGAGAGATTTATCCATTAGTGTCTTAAGAGAGATCACAGGGATATGTTGCTGAATGCAGTCACCATAAATGTTGACTTCACACGGGCTCTTTGGGGGCAGATTTAGAAGTGCTAAAACCAATGGTGAGTTAGCAAGAGCATTACTCACATACAGTATTTTCCAGTATTCCCATATATGTGGCATTACAGTTCTATACACCAGAAAGCATTTCCCTGAGGACAGTTGAGACCTAATATCAAATACACCAGATTTAACTCATTAGGTACCTGTGAGATTTTCATTTGTGGGGTGTAAGAATGCCATCAGGAAGTAGCCAGTGTGTGTTAGAGCCAACCAAATGGGACTATTTTAAGTTTCAGGAGAGACTGGGGGAAGAGGCTGAAGAAAAAAGTCTTTTATTCTAAATTAATGGGATCTCTAACTTGAAAGCATATACATATTTAACTTGAGCTTTCAAATCCACATCATACAGCTCTGAAGTCACTACATTACTTTAGGTGGTGGAAACATTTTATTTCAAGCTCCATTACCTTCCATGTTTAGGTATTCTAATATTACCTGAAGCGTTCATGTACTTTTTATTTAAAAAATAAAGTGAACAGCATACATACATCATATGACCTCACTGATACGAGGAATTCTTAATCTTAGGAAACAAACTGAGGGTTGCTGGAGTTGTGGGGGTGGGAGGGATGGGGTAGCTGGGTGATAGACATTGGGGAGGGTATGTGCTATGGTGAGCACTGTGAATTGTATAAGATTTTTGAATCACAGACCTGTACCTCTGAAACAAATAATACATTACATGTTTAAAAAAAAAAAGAAGATAGCAGGAGGGGAAGAATGAAGGGGGGGAAATCGGAGGGGGAGATGAAGCATGAGAGACTATGGACTCTGAGAAACAAACTGAGAGTTCTAGAGGGGAGGGGGGTGGGAGGATGGGTTATCCTGGTGATGGGTATTAAAGAGGGCACGTTCTGCATGGAGCACTGGGTGTTACACGCAAACAATGAATCATGGAACACTACATCAAAAACTAATGATGTAATGTATGGTGATTAACGTAACACAATAAAAATAAATAAATAAATAAATAAATAAATAATCAAATGAATGGCAAAAGCGATACTGAGCATGCTAGTAATTCATATAGAGAGATCACCTGCAAGAGAAATGTCACAACGTAAGCTTATGCTAAAGGGCCCAAATGCATTTTCTCCTGTTTTTGTCTCTAAAATTTAATATTCTTTTCCCATTATATCAGGTCACTAAGCAGGGTCTCTTTCTGTGTAGCTATTCAGTGGCCAGTCACTCTGATTTGAGAATTGCCATGTCAGTTCAGGAGACAAAAAGCATCCAACTATGCATACCTTCAAACAGAAATTAATATGGCAATTGCTACCTTGTGAATGAAGATATATCCAGTCATCCCAATTTTGACAGTTAAAATATCATGCAGAAATCCTCTCTGAATGTATTTATTTCAGAAATATACCATGAATCTGACAGGGCGCATAAAAACACACACATATGTTCAAGCATCAATTCTATTTTATACTTAGAGAGAAACACGGTAAAATAAAAATGGAATACCTCATATCCTCTGGAGCTATTTTGTATTCCAAAATGTGGAGTACCAGGGTCTGGGCAGGTATTATGAGCAGGATCTGAAATTCACATAGAAAAAAAAAAAGAAGAAAGAAAGAAAGAAAGGAAAGAAAGAAAGAAAGAAAGAAAGAAAGAAAGAAAGAAAGAAAGGAAGGAAG
>NW_022589718.1:38011058-38107803 GCF_004348235.1 Phoca vitulina | reverse complement strand
GAAGGAAGGAAGGAAGGAAGGAAGGAAGGAAGGAAGGAAGGAAGGAAGAAAGAAAGAAGAAAGAAAGAAAGAAAGAAAGAAAGAAAGAAAGAAAGAAAGAAAGAGGAAGAAAGAAAGAAAGAAAGAAGAAAGAAAAAAAAAGAAAAAAAAACATGAGTGCCAGATATGGTTATTATAAGGATTCCAATATTTTTACTAAAAGGCCTTACAAAATTGAGAAAATTATGTTTTGACAAACGTGTAAGGTATTTTGCATGAAAGTTAAAAATTAAAGTAAATTGCTATTTTCATCTTCCTTTCACACGTCTTCTTTAGATATTACTCCTTAGTCCTTTACCAGATTCTAAAGTGCTCTGTATATTATTTTCTGTATTGGAATGAATATTCTTTCCCATTTTCTGGTCGAACATACTATATTGGCTGGTTACTGATATATCGTAATCTTCAATAACTACATGATCCGTTGGTTCTTAAGGATTCAATTAATGGCCATCTCTTAGTCATCCATTACAATATCACAATTTCTTGAATTAATTTTCTTTGAGACTTCCAAATGAAAAATACATTGAATGCTTCAAAATTGAGGTATATGGTAGACCCAAAGTGACATTTTACCTCCTCAAAAAATGTACGAATTGAGCAATGAGGAGCATGTGGCTTTATTATTTGGTGCTCTCTAGCTGTTAGTATGAAAACAAAATAGCTAACTTGCAAAAACATTTGTTTTCGAGAGAAACTAACCTATGGGAGGGAGGAACGCCATGTCTTAGTACAGAGATAGCAAGCATGTAGAACAGTTTAAATGAAGAAGCAGTAAATGTGACTCTTATTAAACACAAACAGTGCTTCAACGAAATTATTTCTGAACGTCCTTGTTTTTAAGTAGAAATCATTCCATTTCTTAGAAAACAACCAAGACTGTAGATCATTAATTGTTTCCTACAAATATGCAGAACATCTACTCTTCAGCTCAGTACAGCTGAGTGAGAAAATTAACCCATCAATAAACTTGAGTCTGCAGCAGTGAGGTCTGAAGGAAATTGCTCTTACTGGAAATGAACCCTTCTGGTATCTATGCCACTAATAATTTGACTTTTGACAAATACAACTTGCATCTGAATCTTTTCCATGAGACAGAAACTCAACCTAAAAATGCGGGGTTTAAGTCACATGGAAAGCGTCTTCTGACTTGCAAGGTTCATCGTCATATTCTCTGGTCACCAGAAGGTAGTGCCCCACTCCTTCCAGCACTGCTAGCACGGCTGGTTCAGGGGGACGGACCGTGCACGGGAGCCGGGGCACCGAGGGGACGGCCGCCAAGCAACAGCCAGGCTGTCTTTCTGGTGACAGCTGTCTTGCGTGGGGCAGGAATGGCATCTTCACCGACGCTGTCTTCCCCTGCAAGAATGCACCTGCTCACTGAGGTGGGGCCATGGAAACGAGAGAGCAAAATCTGGCAGGTGTTTTAACAGCCTCCTGACTTCAACTCCAAATCTGGCCTGCATGATTTAACCAGAGTAGCAGACGAGTGCTTCCACAGAGAATGATCTATGGGAACATTACCTGTGGACCCACAAATGATCAGATTTTAGAGAGAACGTCCTCATCCCCAAGCACCGCTGGGGATGTCTTGCAGTTCTTACCGATGCAGGTAGGCTGTGTGCCACTCCATGTGCCGTCGGCCTGGCAGGTTCTTCTGGAGGACCCCACCAGTAGGAAGGGAGATTTGCACTGGAAGAAGACTTCCGACTTAAAGGTGAAGCTTTTGCCACTCAGTCGCCCCTCCGCAGGGGTGCCTGGGTCTCCGCAGAACACAGCTGTGGAAGACAACAAGCAGTCAGCTCACGGTATGCGCCACTGGGTCAGATTAACTTATTCAACTTGTGTCACGAGCATCTGCAAAATCTTTGGGTGTAATTATTAGACCCGTCAGTGACTGAGGGGCAGAATCTGCTGTGAGCAGGGCGGCCTCGAATGTGAATGGTTACAAAGGTTCTGTGAGATACTCCCAGCCCGTGTCTTATAGCATCCCTGAGCCGGACGTTTATGTGGTGTGGAGCTGCAGAGCATGAACACATGTGAATGGCTAGCAGCGAGGGGGGAGCGGAGCACGCTCACGTGGGTCCAGTGCAGTGGGACCCCAGGAAGGAGCATTGCTGGAGGACTTACGCAGACACTGGGGGACCTCTCCTTTCCACACGCCGTGGCCTTCGCAGGAGAGAATGGCAGAGTGGGAGGGCTGGAAGCCGTCCAAGCAGCTGTAACTTATGCTGGCGCCCCAGTGGAAATCCGCTCCCTCCACTTTTCCATGCGGCACTTGAGGAGGCTGACCGCACATGAGAGCTGTTTCCAAAGAACAGACAAGACTGAACGTCCAGGGCCCCACCCCAGTTGTAACACTCAGATGGCCCACATTTTAACTCCACCCGAATTACAAAGGGCATCCACATAGGGTTGCTTTCCTTTAATAAAAGGATTATTGAGGAAGACAGCAGATCAAAATAATAAAACTTTTCTCCAATATTTCTTCATTAATATAGATCACAACACATCACACTGTAAAAGAAAGCAGGATTGAACATGACATCCTCAATAGATACAAGGCCAAGAAAGGAAGAGATACTCATATTCAATGTCTGTCTTTTCATGGTGGTTCCCGAGGACAAATCACTCATATGACATGAGCACAACCTTCTGGATGTATGTATACAGATGGTAAACTATCTGCATTTTTTACATTTAAAGAGAGCATATAACATCTAGAAGACATGGACTGTTGAACCATTTGCTGAATCATTAAAAACCAGGCAGATGCATGGTTACAAAGGTTCTGTGAGATACTCCCAGCCCGTGTCTTATAGCATCCCTGAGCCGGACGTTTATGTGGTGTGGAGCTGCAGAGCATGAACACAGTTCTCAAGGATGGTCAGCCCTCGGTGCTGGCCCCCCATGGCCCCTCCAGTCTGGCCATTACACCAAAGTGCAGGGGGCTGGGGAGCACTGTGGACACATCTTCCTGGGAGAGCCAAGAGCTTTCTGGATTTCCCAGCTTGGAGCAGGTTTGCCAGTGACAGAAGGCAGCAGGAGAAGGAACTCACCCGTATATTCGTCCTCACCTGGGTTTTCTCCTGCCTGCTCACACTCACACATTCTCATATGAGGAAGACACAGTCACATGCATAATCCCACGTGCACACCCAGCAGCTGGAAACGGGCCTTTCTACTGCCCTTCATCTTAGGCATGTTTTCAACCAATATTTCTGAGAATGCACATGGGAGAGGGCGGGGAACGAGTGCTCTGGACAGGAAAAGCAAGTGGACAGTCCTCCAGGCGGGAGCAGTAATGAGCCACGTGGTTCCACACAGGACGTGAGGAGGGGTCGAGCCTGAGGCCAGTTCAAAGGGGAGAGTGGTCTCATCTGGAAAGGCCTGGCTGGCCACAGAGGCAATGACCACTGCACTGACTATTAAAAAAGGACAAGAAGTCGACAAAAACACGTGACGTCCCAGAGGCCAGACCATTTTATTGGTGATCGTCATCAACGTGCTCAGATGACTAGACCCCTCCTGACACTACTTTGTGAGTTTGTCAACATTATCTAATGCCCACTTTGCAGCAGGTGCAGCGTTAATGATAGCAGGTGGAGGAACAGGAGACCCAGTGATCCCTACCCCCTGGTGGGAGGGAAACAGTCCCAGAACATGCCCGCGTCAGAAGGGAGAGGAAGCCGTGAGCTCGAGCACCAGGCTCTCACTGAGGCCTCCCACCAAGCTCCGCCCATGCGAGACCCAAGCCCCGTCTGCCTCTCAGAGCCCACTGAAGACGACATCTTCCTCACCACCACCGCCCACAGTCCAGTGTGGAACTCCCACAGAACTGTCTGTGATCCTAGGCTAATAAGGAGCGGGCACCGCATTTTTATGTTTGGGGCCAGCCATGCTCGTGCCCCAGTGTCTCCGTGGCCCTCCTGCCCTGCTCTGGCCCAGCTGAGAAGAAAGCCTGCGTGTGCTCCCTGCAGTCCTGGCGGAAGGGTCCTAACCATGCAGACCCCTGCTTTTGGATGACTTCCACCAGCCCCATCCTCTCTCACCATCAGAGCCCACCCCGCCACTCCTTCACTCAGGCCACTAGACTGGCCTCAGCCTGCCCCGCTCTCCCTGGAAAGTCCAACGGCATGGATCATAAACGTTTTCATACCACCTCCATATTCCTGTGGCGGCTTCGGTCCCAGCAGCCGGACCCCCAGAACATCATGGTACCAACGTTCTCTGCCATTATTGGATGATTGGCTCCTCTCTCTAAGCTGACTTGAAAGTCCTATAATTACACTTTCCCACCATATCTGCTGTAAGCCTTAATATAGCTGGGGTTAACAGGTGTATCAAGAGAGGAATGTGTTGGCATTTAAAACACAGACTTAAGGGCGCCAGGCTGGCTCAGTCAGTTAAGCATCTGCCTTCAGCTCAGGTCCTGGGATCGAGCCCCATGTTGGGCTCCCTGCTCAGTGGAGAGCCTGCTTCTCTGTCCCCTGAGCATGTTCTCTCCCTCACTATCTCTCTCTCTCTCTCTCAAATAAATAAATAAAATCTTAAAAAACAAACAAACAAACAAACACACAGACTTAGAGGTAGCATGCCTGTCATCTGAGTCCCAACGTCTCTTGTTCCTGATTTGTGTCCTGAGCCATTTACTAACTCTCTCTGTAAGTTGGTTTCCCCATCTATAAAACTGAGATTAATGTATTAAGAAAATAAAGTGATTTTTATTTGCAAATTAGTTTACAAGAATTCCTAGCACACAGAAGGACTACATAAATGCTTGTGAATGCAGTAAAACATAACTCAATAAACGCTTCTGTGTCCATGAATAAGACCAAAAAAGTATTGACACATACCTTTGCAGACTGGTTTGCTGTTATTCCACGTACTGTCTTTGGTACAACGGATGGTGGATGACGTGATGGGCTCCATGAGATAGCCAGGATCGCACTGGTAGCTCACGGTCTTATTGAAGGTGAAATCCGTCCCAAACTGGATGCCATTTGCCAGGGTACCTGGGTCCCCACAGCTTATAACTAACAAGCAGGAGACGACAACAACAAAAAAAATAGAAAAACACAAAATTACCATTAAATGAATTAGTCATGGTTTCTGTTCAAGTTACTCCCCTTAAGCTGCTATTCCAAGTGATTAAGTAGAAAATTGTTACAGCAACACCGTCCTCAGACGACACTACTGACCGGCTGTCAGGAACAGTGTGTTTGGAATGTGATCAGAGAATTAAATACTTGTCTTATTTTCCTGCAAAATAATGATCTACAGAGAGAACGAACCTTAACTTTCTTTGGACCCAGCTTTACAATGTCCAACTGAACTGGCCACTGAAAACAGTTTCAACCATATAAATTACAAAGTGAAGAAAGACCTAAAACCATCTAATAGAGTCATCATATTGAACATATGTATATCTTCTTTTTCTCTATGTATTAAAAAAATCAATACAACACTTTATAGAATAAGTTAATTTTTCTCAGTCAAGTAGATATCACGGTCATGGCCTCGGGTGCCCAGGACAGCGATGACCAACCTGTACAATCAGGGGCTGTGCCCGTCCAGGTCCCGTTGGCTGTGCAGTGCCGCGTCATGAGCCCTGAGGTCTTGTAGCCTTCCCAGCAGGCGTAGATGACCGAGCTGGAGAACAGGATGCCATCACTGCTGACAATCATGCCATTCGTGGGCGTGCCGGGATTTCCACAGGACACAGCTATGAAGGACGAGGACACAAAGAGAGTGAGCTGCTACCAAAATGATGAAAGCCGGAGACCAAAGGTCATCAGTGTAATAGATGACATATTTTTTTTTTTTTTAAATAGGATCTATTACTATGGAAGATGTGTAATGTGTATTTTACTTTATGATTCATACCGTTATTCTCTCGATGAGGTACAGATGGGAAAACTACATTTTCATATTATTCTTCCTAAAGCACATTACTTCAAAACAAATTAAAAGATGAGTTGAAGCACTGAAAATTCAAAGCCTTGCTACTTTGAAATTTAACATGTTTACAATACAAAAAAAGGATTTTTTTAAAAGGATCTATATGGTATTAGCAACTCAGAAGGGCCTCCCTTCATGTAATAGCTGATTTTTTTTTTATTATTATTCTGGACAAACCAGGTCATATTTCACAACTGCAGGATAATTCATGTTGGAACACAAGGGACGCCTGAGGAATATGAATGAGTATGCTTAAACTGCCTGGTGAGTGGTCTCATGGGCGTTGCCCCATCTAACGGCAGCTGTGCTAACGGGCGCTGGCGCGGCTGTGATCCCTGCTTCTCTCCAGATGGAATCCATACCAAGTACGGGCATTGAGACGCTGGCTAACGACAGGCAGGGCAACAGGTCTACACTCCACGCGTGCCCCTCGCATGTTCCTTAGTCAGCAAAGCAAGGTCCGCAGCTGCTGGGTGTGTATCACGGTGATGATTTTAACCCAGAATAAGGGTTTTTTTGCCTTTTGTACTTGAGTCCGTTTATCACAGAATGTTAAGTTTTTCTCTCTAGCCCTCCCACACGATGCGCCGCCAGCAAACATAGAAAGAATGTGACCTTTGGCTGGATTTTAGTAACAGGAATGTATCCTGAGACCATTTCTGAGGATGACCGAAATATTTACAAATGCTCTTGCCTCTTTAGTTGTTCCACTCTCAAACCTAGCCTTGAGAACAAAGATAGACTCTTCTTAAAAGTCAGAAGAAAACAGACGACAAAATGTGCATAGCAGAGAACAGCCACTACAGCAGACGTTTAGGGAGTTGCCTATCATACCACGCTGAAAAATGCGCTGACCCTCAGGCTGGACTAGATCATGTCTGCCAAACACAAGGCATGCGTGCGGGTGCTTCTTCAGCTGTGCCCACGACACACATAACCACTCCATCACAACCCTTTTTCCCTGATGGATCTGCTGTGAACTTACAATCCTTCCTCACACAGATGGTTCAGCAGTTTTCTGGCTGTCATGTGAGATGATATCTATTTACTGATCGTGAAGCAGATGACACTTCACATCCCCTAAAGCTCAGAAGTTCTGTTATGGTTGTGGTATCAATTAAAATGTCATATTCCAAAAAACACCAAGAGGTTGGACTCTGCGAGGTAATTATTCATTCAACAAACACTGATTCATCATTTAGTATGTGACGGTTATTGTGTAGATGTACTAATGGAAAGCCTGACATAGAAATGTATTGATTTAATTCATAATTTAGCAAACCAACAAGACAACCATGTTCTTGTATTTTATTCTAATCATATCTGTTATTAAAATCTGTGTAGCGATTTTTTAAAAGTCACCTGTGAAGGATAATGCTAAAGTGAGACAAGAGATTGGTGAACATATTCAGCTTAATTTATAGACAGGTATGTTGGCAGTAAGGGAATATCCATCATGATAATGCCATCCTAATGTTTAGAAAGTCCCTCAAATACTGTATTCTACAAAATCAAATTCATGGTTAACTTTTTTTTTTTCCTGATAGGGACACTTTCACTGATGGTTATGCTCATGAAGACTAGAAATTAGCCTCAATATGTCCGTGTTCATATTAATGCCATCATGATATAGGAGGACCTCCTAAAGGAAAACAGGAGCTTCCATTTATAGTCAGCAGAAGGGAAATAAGATTTGTTATAAGTAAGAAGTTAAAACTCTTTAAATACTTCTTTTGTTTTCATGTACATTTGGTTAACGTGACTCCTTTCAGTAAAAGATCATTTTCTTTTACTTAATTTATAATAAAAGAGCATTATACTTATGCCAAATACACTTATTGAGTTAAATAGTTTTGGGTTTGAATCTTTGCTCACACAACTTAAGTAAACGTGAATGACCAAATCAAGTCCTTGACATGTAGTGTCTTCACTGTAAAATGGGTATAATAAAGGTAAATGCTCTTGGTTGTTGTAAGATTAAACATGCTGCGCGCAAAATGCCTAGAACGAATCTGGCATCTTAGCGGTAGTAAGGGTATACACGGTAGCTGATGCGTTGTCATTTTTGTTATAATCACTGTCATCACCCATCTATTACCTGGATAAAATGTAGGCTTTATCACAATCTCATGGGAAAGAGGATTAAGTGTTGCCTAAGGCAACTAAAACCAATGATGTAGTTATATTTAAGCAGCTTCCTAAGATAGATCCATTTGAAAAGTTCAGTCAGTGAGTCTATAATTAAAAGACTGGATTGCTAACAAAGAAAACATGATCTGAAATCATGGAAATATATTAGAAATATAACTTCTTTGACGTTTAAGAGTTTTTTTTTTTTTTTTCGTTTAAGAGTTTTTAAAATATTTTTATTTTATGTTTTTTATTTTGTGTTTTATGAACTCTTTTTTCTTTTTACCATTTATTCAAATGTCCCATCAGGCTCCAAGGCTTTTTTTTTTTTTTAAAGATTTTATTTATTTATTTGACAGAGAGAGACATAGCGAGAGAGGGAACACAAGCAAGGGGAGTGGGAGAGGGAGAAGCAGGCTCCCCGCAGAGCAGGGAGCCCGATGTGGGACTCGATCCCAGGACCCTGGGATCATGACCTGAGCCAAAGGCAGTCGCTTAACCAACTGAGCCACCCAGGCGCCCCAGGCTCTAAGGCTTTTGATAGATTCAAAAAAGGTGATTCATCAGGAAGGAGATACTCTCAGTAGACTGAATACATAATCATGGTTAACACTGGTGGAAATGCAAAAGTCACTGGTAACCCCCCTTTCTATAGAGAATAATATGTGTCCCAAAGATCCAGACCTATGATAACAAGAGAAAAAAAAAAAAAAAAAAGAAAGATACAGATCTTCCAAAAAGTTTTAAACATGTATGTTGGGGGGGGGGTTAGGATTAGGCATATATTCCTTCCCATCATTTGTTGTTACAGTGAGAGTAAATTATACTATTATTACTCAACTTCCCATGATTTCTATACAATGCAGGTTTGGAGGTAGTCAATTTTGTGGGGAATAGCATATTTGAGAAATACTTGCCATATTGAAATATTTCTGCTTCTTTCTGTACACAGATTTTAATGGCCAAGTTTCTAAGGATTTTATAAGAAACACTTGAATTTCTACCTTTAGATAAACCAAATGCTATTCTAAAAATACTTGTATAGTCTAAGTTAGGTGTATTATGAAGTGGAATCCAATTAAGCTCTCCTAATCAAATAAATGAATTCATTTATGTTTTGCTGGAATAGAACTCACGGTGTTATATCACAGCACCAAAGTGAGATTTCTATGGAAAAACATCACTCACTCTCAACTGTTTTAAATTTTTTTCACCTTTTAAATGTGCAAAGTAAAGTGCTTTTTATATCAGAAACCTGATACAGAAGTACAGACCCAAGTGAATGACCATTTGTAATAGAATATAAATGTATTTAAATGAGGTTTGTTCTGCTTTTGGGAGCTATGTTTTCCCAACAAATTTGGTAAACTTTTTTTTGTGTGGCGGGGTGGGGGAGTGGCAGGGCAGAGGGAAAGGGGGAGAGAGAATCCTAAGCAGGCTCCCAGCATGGAGCACAACACGGGGCTCAAGCTCACAACCTTGACATCATGTCCTGAGACGAATTCAAGAGTTGGCTGCTTAACCAATTGAGCCACCAGGCTCCCCAATTTGGTTAACTTTTAACCAGTAATTTTTCAACCATTTCTCTGCTCCATTCTTCCTCTGTTCTTTTTCTTCTAGAACTCCAGTTACAAGTATGTTAAACTACTTGATATTATCCCATAGGATATTATCCCATAGGATATTATGTTTTTCCTTTGTTTTCAGATTGAATAATTTTCATTGATCTGTCTTCATGTTAACTGACCCTTCTGCCATTTTTAATCTGCTAAGCTCATCTAGAAAAGTTTTTATATCAGATATGGTATTTTTCAATTCCAGAGTTTCCATCTGATTGTGTTTTTATTATTTTCATTTCTCAGTTGAGATTTCCTATCTGTTTATGACTCTAAGTCTGTGAAGATATTTTAAATAGCTGCTTCAAGTCCTTGTGCATTATTTTCAACATTTGGGGCATCTCAGGATCAGGATCTCAGGATCAGATTCTAATTCTATGGTTTTGTTTGTTTGTTTGTTTGACTATGGGTCATGTTGTTCTGAGGTCTGCATATGTAGTAATTTTTTATTGTATACTGGACATTGTCAACAAAAAGTTGCCTGGATTATGTCATTCCTTCAAAAGATGCTGGGATTTGTTCTGGTGGACTTTTAAATTGGTTGTAGATCTTCTGGGTCCTGCCATCAGTTTCATTCTCTGTGAGAGGAGATCTATTCAGACTTAATCCTAACATGTTTTTGCTCTTAGTTCTAGCATGTTCCTCTTATTTTAGGGAGTGCTACATATTCATAATGCATGGAGTTCTCTGCATCTGTGAAATGTCCTAGGTACACAGTGAGAGCTCTGACTGGCCAGATGTCCAGTGTTTCTCAGTAGGGTATGACGTCTAATATCGCAGGTCCACTCTCAACTCTGCAGCCAAAGGTCATTGCATCACTGGTCTCACTACTGCTTGTCTGTCTGGCCCTCAGTCAGTGAATGCTCACCAGACTTATGGGGCTGTCCCATTCTCAGCTGGCCCTGTTCTGCAAGTTCTATTTCAGTAGCCTAGAATAATTTCTACTGCATCCCCTTACCAAGCCACCCTACTACCTGGGTTCCACTTTCCAACTGAATGGTAAGAAAAATATACAGAATGATGGGGTGATTATGGGCTCACCTCCCTGATTTCTCCTACAGAACATTGTCATGCACTGTCTGTTGTTTAATAAGATAATTGTCTCATATGTTTTGTTGTTTTATGGTTGTCCTCAGTAAGAAGGCTAGCCTATTGTCATTCAACATGTCATGGAGTGAAGTGGAACTCTTATTTAATTTTCATAATATTTAAATATATCCTGGACCAACAATTCCCTTGTGTAGTACAGAGGGAAAAGATTAGATGGGGTGTAAATGTAGGTTACAAAATGCAGGTACAAAATGTATGTATAACTTTGAGGTACCATACTATAGAATAGAAAACACTCTGTTTTTAGTGAGAAAGAGATGCTATCATGCAAATTTTAATATTCAAACTATACAGAAGGGGAGGGAATTGAGAAAATTGTGTCTGAGTAAGAAAAAGTACTAATTTAGAGTCCCATATTTCAGTCAATAAAAAGGTATCATTCTGCAGCTCACAGTGGCAGTGGGATCCCGCCACTACCATTCAGTCATGTTTGATTTAAGTCAACTTCTTTAGGGCCTAATCTTAAGATTTACACTAACTTGATTGTAAGGAGGTGACTCAGAGTCAAAAATTACCTTGGATTATTATATATACATATATCTTTATCTAGGTGTAGATATATCCAAGATAATTTTCTACTCAGATGAGAATATATACAAACATATATATGCATGCACATGTATAAGATATGTATATATATTTTCATATATATATGATTATATTATTTATATATGATTTTATGAGATTACAAATAAGGTAGTCTGACTGCATACAATATAGTTAGATTATATACATATATTATTTTCTATTGTTCTATATAAGACATATAATAAAGTGAGAGATAGGTACGAGTAGAGATGGCACAGTAGAGAAAATGAAAATTAAGAAAACGATTTATATTTCTGGTATTGATATTGCATGAGTTTATTCAAGTCGGTCAACTTATATAGAAACTGTTTCAGACATGTAAAAATGGATATTTATTTTGTGTAAGCTTTTTGGACTCGAACATTAAGTAGTTGAGAAGTTTGTTTGCTAAATATTTCTAACATTTAAGTCTTATCTGTCTGAATTCTAAATCAGTTCCTTTTTGGACTCTAAACAAATTTGTGGTATCTCATCACACCTTTGCTTAAGGCGAGCATTGCCAATACATGACATGGTAAGTATTCATGGTCTTTTACTGTTATTACTGAGATATCCCACCATGTCCTCTTAGGCCTCTCAAATATTAAAATAAAATATATTCACTCCAAAATATTATACAGAGAATCACCCTAAGTTCTTTGGCAATGCAGTGTTTTGGACAAGGGCCACCAATAGACTGGAAATAACATGGGAAGTGAAGCCTATCCCAGCCTGCAAGAATTCCCATCAGCATTTACACTGCTTCTACTCACTGTTCCTTTTTCTCAGTTATCCACTACCAGCAACCACAAAACACCACCAAATCACATAAAGATTATTATTAGATTAGAAACCTCTTCTAGGTTATAAACGTTCAGAAGGTAAGGATCTGTTAGATAACCTTTTGAATAGTCAGTATATCTCCATGTACCCAGTCATGAGTTTTGATGATTCTCTTATACATTTTGGGGGAAAGTAGTTTAATGATACAAAGGTTCAGTCTCTAGGATTTCTGTGGAATGGTACCAGTCATTTTAGAATGAAATACATGGTTCCAACTGTAAAGGTTGACTTTATGACTTGAACGTACTCACCTTCACACACGGGCTGCAATCCTGACCACGAGCCATTGAGCAAACATGTCCGCTCAGGAGAGCCCCTCAGCTGGTAACCCATTTCACAGGAGAAGCGCAGAAGGCTCTTGGCCTTGAGTTCATCTCCAAGCCGGGACCCATGTGCTGGGGTCCCGGGATCACCACAAAATCCAGGGTCATTTCCTATTGAACAGAAACAAATATGGTGAAACATAATGTTGTTAGACAAGTTTATAACAGAGCTGTTATGTTTAAAGAGAACGAAGGCTATTTATTTATTTATTTATTTATTTATTTATTTATTTTTATGTTAGAGAGAGAGAACTCGCGAGTGCACACGCGGGTAGGGGGTGGCCTGGAGGGGCAGAGGAAGAGAATCTTCAAGCAGACTCCCTGCTAAGCACGGAGTCCAATGAGGGGCTCCTGGTAGGGCCTGTTCCCATGACCCGTGAGACCTGAGTGAGAACCAAGAGTCAGCCACTCAATCGACTGAGCCACCCAGACACCCCAGAATGAAAAGTTATTTAAATGTGTTATAGTCATACTGCATTCTGGAAATCTTGTGAGAAAGACTTTCTTTATCATAGTGCAAAGGTGAAAATCATGAAGAAATTGTTCCTGTATAACTAAACACAAAGAAGCTTATCAAAATATGTGGATGACAAAAAATTGATACTCTCTGGAAGAAATAAAATTCTAGGAATAATGAACGCAGGGTTTGTCCACTGTGTCAGTATGGATAATAAAAGCGAAACAGGATTAAAGTGTATTGGGTAATGAACAACCAAATGAGAGGTTTGATTCTTCTCAGCTATGTCCAGAGTTGTTAATTCACTGAGTTTTATTTAAGAACTATTCATGAAAAAATTAAGATTTTTTTTTCAAAGGGCGTCAATGTAATGATCAATTCCTGAGACAGGAAAGATGTGGAAGAATTGAGAGGAAGCACGGACAAGGAATCAGGAACGGACAGGGACAAACTGAGTGAAGGGAGGCAGGCCTCTTGGCCAGGGTGACGAAGAACTCCAAGGACTCCCACAAGAGGAAGTGTGAAGTGACTGGCGCTCGAAGTTATTGATGAGGATGAAGATGACCATATAGAACACTGGCGCATTTGGCCGGACATGGAATAATAACTTCAAATAACTGTACTGTTACACAACCTTTCAAGTCACTAACTAATGGTATCATTCCTCACCTGTACAGTGGGGTAGCGTTCCGCTCCAGTGACTGTCCTCTTGACAAACTCGAGTGCTGTTGCCTACAAGATCCCGGCTCCCTTTGCATGCGTAGTGAACTATGGCACCATATGTAAACAGTTCTCCAGTTAGGATAGCATTGGCAGGAACCCCTGGATGGCCACATGATATGGCTGAAGGAAAAATTAAAGTAAATGAGTACATCAGTCCTGTTGAACTGCTTTACCTTGGTAGGTCTCCCACACAGACACCCATACAAACATCACCTATTAAAGAAAAGCAGCTAAACATACTGGCAAATTCCTGCAGTTCCCTGTGGGTAACCAATATCATTTTCCAGGTGACACTCCCCCACCTTTGATATTCATGTACTACTAAAGACAAGAAGAGGGTCTGTCGACATTTGTTTTTGTTTCATTTTGTTTTATCTTGAGGTAGTTTTGCTTAAGAGAGAAATTTACAGCTAGGCTTTCAAAGAGAAAGTTACTCTATCTACATCTTTTCCATTTGTCCTTAACTATAATCCAAAAAAGCAGTATGATACAAAAAGCTAGAAATTACATAGATTCATGAAAACTATTTCCATTATCTCTTCAGCTAATATGATAATTATATACTTGCTTGGCTCAGAACTCTGTCTTATCTGCTTACTGTTTCAGGTCATGGATCTACGGTGACACTTCTAACAATTTTTCTTTGAACAGGTGGCAGTTTAAAATGTTTAAGTAATAATAATAATAATAATAATAAAGAATAAATTAATGATTAAATTTTTCCTCAAGTTACTCTATAAAATAATCTCAGTATTCCCATTCATTTCTTTAAAATCATGCCAAATCAGGCCTATAATCTAATCATAAATTATCTTTCAAAGAGGAAAACTCTGGAATCCAGATTAATGTAGGACAGTGAAGACTTCTCTCTCCTTTTCTATAAAGTCCCAAATTAGGGTTAACAATGGACAAATGTTGCTGTACATGCAAACAGCTGATTGGACTCAGGCTACCAACAAATTATTCAAAGGCTGCTGATTTAACAGCCCAGACTATTTGCATTTGATCACTGCTAACCCCAAAGTGATCTCAACTGAAGAGGTTGGGTTAGAAGGTGAAAAGGCATTGAGCATCCCCGTGAGTCACATTAGCCCTTACACTGATCCGGTCTTACACTGACATCCGTTCATTGGTGAACGAGATTTTACCTAGACAGAGTCCTAAAAAGGAAGCTAATTAGAGCCAAGTCAGGAAGCAGTTGGTAAATGACAGTTCCAGGTGAAATTAAGAGAGAAAAAAAAATCAGTGAAACCATAACAGCAAAACTGCTCTTGGCCACCGCTCTAAAGCATGTACAAGGAAACAGCTCCTCTGAGAACCTGTATTCCCAGACACATGGTAATTCCAACTGTTAATGATAGCAAGTGGTGGGAACCAGCCACCCAGGAGAATGAGAGTCACTTACAACCTAGTTCCTGGAGATTTGGAGCACACTGGCATCATTACATAAACTAATGGAAGACTCACATCAGCCTGGGAAGACGCAAAAGAAATGTTTGGGGAGACAAAGAAAGAAAAACTAATTTCTCTGAAAAATTCCCACGTGTGACGGCCTAGAAAATCAGAAAGCAGGTAAAATTTGATGAAGATTCTAATACAGATGCATTTACAGATGCATTTTTGATCATATGAGGCTGTGCATTTCTTTTGAAAGAAGTCACTCTTTCTCCATAGAAATTAATTATATTGTTATAATTTGAGACAAGGTTCCATATAGATTGGGAGGGGTTATGAGGGACACTGAATCACAGGGGAAAAAAATTTGTCCAGGACTAATTTATTCTGAAAATGTACCAAAAACGCTGCAATTCTAAGAGGTAAGATAGATTATCACTTTTTTTTTCAGTAAATTCAATTTAAGATGTAATTGTCATTTCCCACATTCTTTATGCACACAAAATGAATACAAAGAAGATAACATTTTGATTTTAAGGATTGTTTTGTTTCTGAATGATTTTTAAAAGACCAAGGAGAGTCACCCCTTTTCCTAAACTGTCAGACTGTTGTAATAAGATGAAGTCTTTGAGCTAAAGGACAATATGCTTTTTCAAGTTAAAAGAAGGTAAGACTATACCCACTTGGGGAAAAGTGTATTCTTGTTAGTCTCCATGGTCTAAAATACTGATCATGTTTTGAGGGAGGCCATAGTGAGGATCTGTAATTTTTCTGCCCAGAATATTGCCCCCATTCTTTTAGGGCAATCTGCGTTCCTCTTATTTAATCAGATGGGTCAGGAGGAAGAGACTATCAGATACTATCTTTTCTATTGTATTAACTCTTGGTGCCAGAACTGCTCATGAGACCTACATTAGGTCCATCAGGTACTTGGCCCTTCTGGCCATAGAGCGTAGGTCAACAGATAAATACTCCCTACCAGAGCCCTTTGCCAACATTTCTGAATCTGGGTCCAGACAAAGTGAAGCTGAGAGGTGCAAGGTGTTGAGGTCACTAGCCACCATGTTTGAGCCATGTAGGATAAGCGTGTCTGCTGGGTTCAAGTAGAAGACAAGCAGTAATAAGTAGAGACAAGCACAGAATGAGTCCAAGTGCTGTCCAATACACTCAGGTCCATTTCTCTCTGAAGCCAGGTATGAGAACACACCAGTGTCCCCTCTCCTTTTTGACCCTTAAACTAGTTTGAGTTGTAGTTTGTGCTTTCTGGCCAGTCAATAAGGTATCATATAACTTATACAATTTATAAAGACTTAAAATGTTGTTGTTATTGTTCTCTTGGTGGTCTTACGGGCTCTGAGGCACAAGAATCCAAAATAACCCTCACTTACCCAAACACTTGGGTAAAGAACGATCCCATAGGCCATTAGCCATGCAGGTTAAGGCAGAAGATCCCAACAGGTAAAATCCCTTCTTGCAATGATACATGACACTCATTCCATATTCAAAACTCTCGGGGAAATTCTGTTGCCCGTGACGAATGGCATTTTCCACAAAGCCTGGATCTGAGCAGTTCACCACTAGGGGTAAAAAAAAAAAAAGGTAGACATCATTCAGATACACTTAGAAGTAAAAGAGAGCTGCAAAGAGGGGGAGCGCTCCTCATCACGTTAGAAAGTTTGTAAGATGACAACATCACGGCGGCGGCTCATCATCACGCTGTCCTTCACTTGCTGCTTTGGGCCATTATGCTTCAAAAACTGTCAAGCGATCGATGTGCTACTCTGGCAATTTTAACGATGTGAGGCTAATTTCCTTTATTTATTTCCTAAGAAGAGACTTCAATGTGAAGTCTGAAAATAGTTTTCCTGGTTAAGTTTTTATGTTATGAAAATGTTAAAATAGGGGCGCCTGGGTGGCTCAGTCATTAAGCATCTGCCTTCGGCTCAGGTCATGATCCCAGGGTCCTGGGATCGAGCCCTGCATCGGGCTCCCTGCTCGATGGGAAGCCTGCTTCTCCCTCTCCCTCTCCCCTTACTCGTGTTCCCTCTCGCTGTATCTCTGTCAAATAAATAAATAAAATCTTTAAAAAAAGAAAGTGTTAAAATAGAACCCGCTCAAGTTAGTTTCATTTAAATATTTTTACTGGGATGTAGTATTTTAGGGCCGTCTGTGGCACAGTCATTAATCACCCCCATGGCCACCTACATGTATTAATTAATGCTTCAATATGTGTGCCTAAAGTCCCGTTTCTGCTGCATGTGGAATGCAAATAAAAATGACAATTCTTCCATCAACACTTAATAGAAATGTAAATCAAGCCCGCCTCTGATTGAAGCCTCTTCCTCCTTTAGAAACAGCCCCGCAGAGAACAGTCTGCTGGGGCACACAGGACAGGCTCTGGTTAATCTGAATGGCACTCTATTAGCCTGAATGCCTGTTGGCTTCTGGGAGGGAATTAGCAATGCGCTTCCGCAGGTGCAGAGGAAAAGAAAGCACCCCTGATTGTCTCATGCTTTGACCCCCACACCAGTGAATGAGACAGCTGCTGTGAAAACTGCACTCTCTCCAGATATTTCTGGCTCAGAAAGGGGCCCTGCAACTAATTCTCGGGCAGTCACTGCAAGTCACGGGTCCCAGCGGCTGGGGGCAAACCCTTTACTCTATCTGTGCATTTGATGTCCTCTCTGTAGTGAGGACGAAGGTGTAGGGCAGAAGAGAGGACTACAGAGACCCCTTTCAGTGCCACAAAATAGTATTCTATGCTTTTTAGAACAACCCTGAGCTTATAGAAGAAAGACTCAAGTTCTTCTAAGCCAAAACAAAATGTTTATGGAGCACAGACAGATCATTGTAAGGCTCCATAATGCATTACATCCACAATAAAACTATCACCAAACCCACTGAAGTAGCGGGAATTACCCACCTGGAGAATGTCTAATATACTTGAAAGATTAATTATTTTTTATAACGTGAAAAACAACTGCATAGGTGCATTCTGGCATTTGGAGTCATGCATGCAGCCCAGGAGATAGAAATAGGTCCCTGGTCTTATACCTCCATCAGCAGCAAAGCGTTTCCTTGGCCTGCGTGCTGAAGACATTGTGTGCTCGTGTTTGTGCTTATGCTCTTCTTGGGAGACCGTCCACAGCACAGTATCAGAGTCTCCGGCCGTGAGGGTGGAGGCGACCTACACGGACGGACGACACTGAGCCGGCTCTCGGACGCTTCTGCCGGGACGCCCGACAGATCCCAGTGCTGCACAGGACTCTGCCTGCCCCCGCTGAGCTCCTGCATTTCTCTGTTTATACTTTCATGGTGTGTCCCAGCTCTCCTTAGTAGAGGCGGATCGTGTGGTGGATGAGAAGGCAGAGCTGTACGAAGCAAGGGCCATCGTGGGTTTGGAACTCGAAAGAAGGATCCAGCTGGAGATGACAGTACGAAGAATAGGGAGTCTGCTGCAGAGAGATGAGATTGCTGCAAGATGGATGAGATCCTGCTGCATCCCTCTCTCTGCAGGGTTGAGAATACTTGGTTTCCTGCCTGACGGCTCTGAAACCCCAGGCTGGGCTTCTCCCCGGTGGCCGCTCTTGCCCGTGGTGGAGGACAGGTACGTCGTGGACACGGATGCCCTCAATATGGTGGCCACTCTGGTATCTTAGGTCGCACAGAGCCTCCTGGAAGGAACCCTGGAGCTCTGGGTCCCAGGCATCTCCAGCACCCTTAAATTAGTGAGCAGTGACGATGCTTGACAATCATAAAGAGTCCCTGAGCGCCAGTGGGGAAACTGAACTCTTCCTTATGTTGGAAGAGTTGTGTCTACACATCTCCTAAATCTGCCCCTACTTTTTTTTTTTTTTTTCCCCAATCTTATCCTATCAAATCAGTCCTGTGCAGTTTCGGTCAGACCCATCCACTCTTCCATCCCTTCTGGTTTATTTTGGAGGCTCCACTAGGAGATTCAGCTGTGTCTCTCTGCCGGGGGCAGGGATAACTTGATTTATTTGCCCACAATGGAGGGAGGGTGTTCTGAAACAGTCCCTGTCATGGTTGTGTGCAAGTGTGCTCTGCCTCACGGGAAGTAGGCTGCCTTCCAGAGGAGTTCGTGGGCACCCACTCAACCCCCACAACAGCTCCTCCATCTGCTTCCTTCCTCCCGTTTTGTGTGGGATCCCTGTCGCAGGATCTGGTGGGCCGAGGCTCGTGTGACTGGCATTCCTGAGCCGCCAGCAAAGTTTAAGGACCAAGTTCCTTCAACTTTCTGGTCACAAGTGAAATCACCAATAAGTTTAATGAAGACAAGTCAGACCAAGTCAGACCTGCTGAGAAAACCTGACAGTCTACTTCGCCACGTGGTGCCCAGCAGAGCGTAATGCATGGGAGAGACACTGATACCTCTTTGTGGAGCTCTTCACCTGCACCAACATCCCACCACCCCACACACTACGAGCCAGCACTTGCACTTGAGGTCCAGGTAGCAACACCTGGTGCAGAGCTGAATTCCATCAGCTAGAAAGAATGAGAAATACGGATATCATAGATATTTGGCTGATCCTGGAGAAGTTCCAGAGAGTGCACAGAATGTGTTCCATGGGGACCTTTGGGTATGTCGGAGGGGAAGGGAGGACATTACTATAATGATCAGTGACACGCCTGAGGTCACAAAGACAGTTACTCTGGAACGAGGTAAGGAATGCCCTCCTGAACCTGTCCAGTCCAGCGTATTTGTAAAGATGGATGAGTATTTCTTGGTGACATGAATCCCAAAGGGATCCCGCTCCACTCTTTTTTCTCTTTTTTTGAGTGTACCTGCTGTAAGTCTTAGCTTCCAATAATATTTTATAGGCTACGTACTGAACCTCTTCTCTACATACACTCCTTACTCTTGGAGAAGTTATTTTTAAAAACACTCGAGCTAGGGGCGCCTGGGTGGCTCAGTCGGTTAAGCGTCTGCCTTTGGCTCAGGTCATGATCCCAGGGTGCTGGGATCAAGCCCTGCCTGGGGCTCCCTGCTCGTGGGGAGCCGGCTTCTCCCTCTCCTCCCCACTGTGCTCTTTATCTCTCTCTCTCAAATAAGCAAATAAAGTCTTTAAAAAAATACTTGAGCTAACATATAGAGATAAAAACATTGCACATCCTATGACTTACACTTTTAAAAATATATTCCCTTTTAAACTTTTCTGAGTACTAACTGTCCTTTTTACCTAATATTGGCTTAAATCTGCTCGTGCATTTTTTTCAGGCCTGTCCTATTGAATTATTCCCACACAGCTGCAGTCAGACACAGTTTATCCAATAATGCCCTAGTCTGATTATTGAGCGTGTGGATAACCTGACTAATGAAACATTAGAACGCCAGTTTTGAAACATGATTTGCTAATTATTGGATCTGACTTACTTTACCCTCAGTCTCTATGAGTGATTCAGTTTCCCTTGGCATGCTGCACACCGTGGGGGGCCGCCAAGCACTCAGACTCTGAGCCCCGTTCCCCCATCCGGCTTGGTCATCTGTCTGTGCAACATCTCATTAGACACCGACGTCATTAACTGCCTCTAGTTCGTCCTGTTCTGTACCCTCATCAGTTACTGGAATCAGCATCTGCCCCAGGTCCTTGATTCTGTGCATGACCCAAAGCAATAACCAAGTCTTCCTGGAAAAACTCTCTGGACAAGGGGACATGACAGATTTCAGTCCCAGATACTTGCTCTAGCTGTTCAAAAATAGAAATTAGATGACTCCTTTCTTCTAGGTTACGTAAATATAAAGTAAAAAGCGTAACAGAATACTCAGGAGAGCTTGCCACAGTCACTAATAGCGTGGACCCGGGGTCATCTGGACAGTGATACTCCTACAGTACTTTCATAGGTTTGTTGTGGGTTTGATTCCATCTTATTATTTGACTGGGACAATCTGAAAATTTCAATTGCTTCTGAACTGATTAAAGCAATTCTGAGTTTCATCTCCGGTTCTCAGAAACAATTTTCATAATGAATTCTTACATTCAACACAATACATTTCCCTGCATACTTTTTACATCCTTTACCCACTTATTAAAGTGTATTAATTCATCATCAATAAAGAGTTTGTAAGGTTTTCCTTGGCAGGTCTGTGAGATGATGACTATAGAACCATGTGATTTAACTTGTAATCCAGAATCTGGTTGGAAATCAGAAATCCAAAACGGAATCCAAAGTGCTTTTCAATCTTTAATGTCAACACTCATTCCGACAAGTCTAGTGTTCTTATTTTTAACCACTTTACGGAAGGACGGCTGACATGTAAGAAGCTGCACATATCTGACGTATGCAACTGTATGATTTGGGGATAAGTGTACATCTGTGAGACCCTCACTGCCAACGAGGCCACAAACATCCATCTCCTCCCAAAGTCTGGTTTTTGAAAAAAGTAGAAATCAGTAGTCCTGACTTCTTAGCTAACGGCTTCATTTCGTGGAAGATATATATATTTTTTAATTTCAACATAATTCTTCAGAAAAATCTGTGTTTCTATTTCTTTTTGGTCTTTACTCCTGCTTCTTCCATTTTCTTCTACAACTCATAAAAACCCGACCGTGAGCAGGAAAATAAGAAAATGATGCTTCATAACCTATGAATAGCCAATTTAATTTTGTTGGTGGTGGGAAAAAAGGAGTAAGAATTAGTTCACTACATTTTTTTTAAAGCACTCATAATTGATTAGAGTTCTGCGTAGTATGTTTTTATGATGTTTTCAATAGGGGCGCCTGGGTGGCTCAGTTGGTTGGGCGTCCTACTCTCCGTTTCAGCTCAGGTCATGATCTCAGGATCATGGGATGGAGTCCCGAGTCAGGCCCTGCCTTCAGTGGGGAGTCTGCTTGGGATTCTCTCTCTCCCTCTGCCCCTCGCCACACTCTCTGTCTTTCAAATAAATAAATCTTTTTAAAAAATGAAATGTTTTCTTTTTTTTTAATTTTATTATGTTATGTTAGTCACCATACAGTACATCATTAGTTTTTGATGTAGTGATCCACGATTCATTGTTTGTGTATAACACCCAGTGCTCCATGCAGAATGTGCCCTCCTTAATACCCATCACCAGGCTAACCCATCCCCCCACCCCCCTCCCCTCTAGAACCCTCAGTTTGTTTCTCAGAGTCCATAGTCTCTCATGGTTCATCTCTCCCTCCGACTCCCCCCCTTCATTTTTCCCTTCCTTCTCCTAATGTGCTCCATGCTATTCCTTGTGTTCCACAAATAAGTGAAACCATATGATAATTGACTTTCTCTGCTTAGCTTATTTCACTTAGCATAATCTCCTCCAGTCCCATCCATGTTGATGCAAAAGTTGGGTATTCATCCTTTCTGATGGCTGAGTAATTTTCCATTGTATATATGGATTACATCTTCTTTATCCATTCATCTGTTGAAGGGCATCTCAGCTCTTTCCACAGTTTGGCTATTGCGGACTTTGCTGCTATGAACATTGGGGTGCATATGGCCCTTCTTTTCACTACATCTGTGTCTTTGGGGTAAATACCCAGCAGTGCAATTGCTGGGTCATAGGGTAGCTCTATTTTTAATTTTCTGAGGAACCTCCACACTGTTTTCCAAAGTGGCTGTACCAACTTGCATTCCCACCAACAGTGTAAGAGGGTTCCCCTTTCTCCACATCCTCTCCAGCATTTGTTGTTTCTTGCCCTGTCCATTTTTCCATTCTAACTGGTATAAGGTGGCATCTCAATGTGGTTTTGATTTGGATTTCCCCGATGGCTAATGATGATGAACATTTTTTCATGTGTCTGTTAGCCATTTGTATATCTTCTTTGGAAAAGTGTCTTTTCATGTGTTTTCAACAGAAAGAATTACACAAAGTTTAGAAGACAAGGATAAGATAACTATGAAATATTCAGTGTATTTCACAGTATAAAAATGTTAAGAAAAACAAAAAAAGAAGAAGATAGCAGGAGGGGAAGAATGAAGGGGGGGAAATCGGAGGGGGAGACGAACCATGAGAGACGATGGACTCTGAAAAACAAACTGAGGGTTCTGGGGGTGGGGTGGGAGGATGGGTTAGCCTGGTGATGGGTATTAAAGAGGGCACGTACTACATGGAGCACTGGGTGTTATACGCAAACAATGAATCATGGAACACTACATCAAAAACTAATGATGTAATGTATGGTGATTAACATAACAATAAAAATTTTTTAAAAAGTAGCTATTTTTAATCTTCAACTTTTGAGTTTTATGCCATTTTTTTCCTAAGGCTTCACCACCTTTATGAGCCTGTGCTCTTAGAAATCATGGTTTTCCTGGTTTTATAATAAACATGTAAATTCTGTTCCCTAGATCCTATCTCTTAGCTCATAAATGAAGAAAACAAAACAACAGAGAACAAGAAGTGGTGAGCAAAGGCACCCTGGAGATGTTCTAGCGATTCCCAGTCCACTAATGCCCGTAGGACTGCATCTGCCAGCCATCTCCCCCCTTCACCAGATGCACTGGATGTAGCAGCTTTCAAGATGGAGCACACACTTAACAGTTCTAGACTATAAAAGGCAGGGCCAAGAGAATGAGAGCCAAGCCACGGGGTAGGAGAAAATATTAGCAAAGGAGGTGAGGAATAAAGGACTATTAATCCAAAATATCCAAAGAATACTTAAAACTCAACAGTAAGAAAACAAGCAACTCAATTACAAACTGGACCACAGACCTTACCAGACACCTCCCCAAGGAAGATGCACAGCTGGTAGGTGAGCACAGCAGATGCCTCACAGCATACGTCATCAGGGAAATGCAAATTAAAACAACCAGGAGAGCCACCGCACACCTATGAGAACAGCCAAAATCCAGGACACTGACAACACCAAGAGCTGACAAGGATGTGGAGCAACGGGGACCCTCACCCATTGCTGGCGGGAGTACAAAATGGTGCGGCCACTTTGGAAGACAGTTGGTGATTTCTCAAAAAATTAAACATGCTCTTACCATACAATCCAGTAATCATGCCTCTTGGTATTTACCCAAAGGAGCTGAAAACTCATGTCCACACAAAAACCTCTATATTACCAAAACTTGAAGCAACCAAGATGTCCTTCAGTAGGTGATGGATAAATAAACTGTGGTCCATCCAGACAATGGAATATCATTCAGCAAAAGAAAGAAATGAGCTATCCAGACATGAAAAGGTATGGAACCTTCAATGCCTATTGCTAAGAGAAAGAAGCCAGTCTGAAAAGGCTACATCCAGTATAATTTCAACCATATGACATTCTGGATCAGGCAAAACTAAGGAGACAGTAAAAAGATCAGTAGTTGCCAGGGGTTAGTTGGGGAGGGAGGGATGAACACGTGGAGCAGTGGGGGTTTTTAGGGTAGTCAAGCTATTTTGTATGATACTCTCAGGGTGGATACATGTCATTATGTATTGGTCCAAACCCATACAATGAACGACACCAAGAGTGACCCTGATGTTCACTGTGGGCTTTAGGAGAAGACGATGTGTCCTTGTGGGTTCACCAACTGTCACAAATGCACCATCTGGTGGGGATGCTGATGGTGGGGGAGGCAGTGTGTCTGTGTGGGGAGGGGTTACATGGGAAATCTGTTTCTTTTGCTCAATTTTTCTACGAACTTAAAACATTTCCTTTCTGTGTTCTGAAAAATAAAGTCTGCTAAAAATTAAGTAACTTCGTATATTTTGAGAAAAGGGAGAAAGGTAAGAAAAGGCAAAATGAAGATTGAAGAGGTTACTATACATCCCAGCATTATACTGTGCCGTAGGCATCTAAAGGACAGCATCTAAAACCCTGAAAACCATTAATAAATGATGGCATTTAATTTCTACTCCTCTTCTTTGGTATAAGTTAGAGGAAAATGGAATATAGATCACACAAAAAGGTTTGATCATGAAAAGCCCACAATTTGAGTTCATTCCATCTTTCGCCCAGCAAGATGTTATGTGTCAAATGGACGATGTCTCAGTGTCTGTGGGTGACATTCTCTCTCCCTAGTCAGCTCACTCCCCTGGCCCTCTTCACTGTATCTCCTTAAAGGTATGAATTACTTTCCCTATCTCTGTACTGACAGGGCATATGTAGCACAGCATTTGGCATACAGCAGGAGCTTAATAAATGTTATATTAAGTTGGCTAGAAGGGCTTTGGGGAACAGATCCAGAGCGCTCTGATGTACCTAAGCCATCAACGCACGCTTATGCCGTACCCCTGCACGAGGACAGATTGGACCCACGTTTATGGGCATTCATTTTTTAATCATTGTTTCAGTTGTGCTATTTTTTCCCTGTCCTACAGGTGGAGAAAAGGGTTTGATTAAAGCTGGTTAATCTTTTTCTAAATCGCTACAGCCGCATGAACACGTGGCAGACGTTAATAGCTGCGTCTTTCTGCAGCTGCCCCCGTCCTCACCACTTCTGGCAGAATGTGAAGCTCACGCTTCCCTGGGAGAGCGGAGGGTGGTTCCTGCCGCTGTCCTGACGTTCAGGGCCGAGAGGCGAGACGCGCAGAAGCCAGCGTTCTGTGCGGGTGGGTACACACATTCAAAGATGTCCCCTAACCCCGCTCACGCTCCACCCTGGCCCCTGGCTCATACCACTGATAACAACAACAACAACAACAACAATAATAATAACAAAAGGTAAACTTGTTAGTTTTCAAGCTGATCAGACCACCCACATTGTCAGGAGACCAGCCAGGGGCTCTTCCGTAGGAAACTCAGTGAGAAAGTGCGTTCTGCACCCCACACCCAACCACATCACAGACAAAACACTGCTTTCTGGGGAGAGTGAGGACAAGGGGACCAACGGGGCTTTCTCTTCGTGGCAAGATTTCCTCTACACTGAAATAGGGTGAATCTGATACTAGTGTTTAGAGGGAAGTGAAATTAGGAGACTTCGCTTCGTCTAGAGCTTAAGCCCAGCAGAAACCTGTACCAGTACTCTACAGTTTGTTACCAATTTCACATAACTATTTTTAAAAATTGCTTAGATCCCTTTGTGCTACTGTCTTATTTGGATGCAGCCTCCTTGGGAGCCCAGTGGGAAGGCGGGTGATTGTCAGCGAGAGGAAAACTCACGGAGTATCGGGCTCTCATACCACAGCTGCCATAAAAACTCCTTCACCTTCACAGTAAAGTCTGACTCACCTTCAGCGCATGAGATGTTTTAATGGAAAGCACTGAAGCAGAAACTTACATACTATGAGCTCAAACATCTAGAAATACAAAAGCTCCAAAATACCATTTTCTTGAAAATTCAGGTTTTAGCCTAGATCTGTGTGGCAATTAAAAAAATGAATGGAAAAAAAAAAAGATTTAAAAGCAATGAGAACTTCTTAAATGGATCTGTAGGTCTAGAAGCTCAAAATGCAAAGATGCTGTCTGGATGAGTGAATGGATCAAGACAAAGAGATGGAAGACAAGTTTACCTTAATTAGAGTCCTAGACTGTTCTGCTCGAACACCTGGCCAGTACCAACAAAGGCCATGGAAGGATTTGTGCTTTATTCTCACAAACGTCTTCCCCGCCATGAGCAGTGAAAACGTCTGTGGCATCCTGTGCCTTGAGATATGGCATCCTATGCTTTGAGATGAAGCATCACACACACGGGTACCGAGCTCAGCATGTTCACCCGCCTGCTACCCTTGGCTGACAGGGCTCATTCCGGGAGCCTTTCCTACCTCGACAGGTGGGCAGAGCGCTACTCCACTGGCCGTTGCTCCGACACTGGGCTCGAGAGGCACCCTGCAGCAGGAAGCCAGTGTTACAGGTGAAATTCACCACGTCATTCAGGTTGAACTCACTGCCATTGGTGAGTCCGTGCGCAGGGTTCCCGGGGTGGCCGCACGTGATGGCTGTGTAGGAAGACAGGCCCTCATCAGTGTCAGAAAATACCCAGGCCATCGCCCTCCCTTGGAGTTCCTCACCAACAGACATCCAGGCATGTTACAAATCCCACGTATGTTTGGAAGGGGAAACAGTGAGGGAGAACTGTAAGGTGACCCACCACCGGGTTATATTATAATTGTGGAAAATAACCAACACTGGCAAATGTACTTTCTTCAGCATAGTAATTGTTCTTACGTCATGACAGAATATCAGATAACTCTATAATAAAGCAGTGAAAATTAAGAGGTGCTAAAATTCTTTAATTGCGAATCTTGAATATTTTCCCTTTAGAATACACCAGTCAGTTTTTGGAACACTTGTTTTGAAATATTATAGAGGCTTGGCTGATAATTTAAATTGCATATGCCTAAGTTATTCCAATATCAAACACCATGAAATTAGCAAAATAAGTGTGTGTGCTCAAACAGCATTTCCTTTGACAATCCCAATTATAGGATCTTTTGAAATGTGGTGAACGTCATTAATGTAACACCCTAAATAACAGCCATACAAATCCCAAAGATATCCTCAGTGGCCCTTTCAAAAGAAACACATTACAGTCATAAAACTGGCTTTCCCCTCCCCATTTATCTTGTCAACAGTTCTTTCTTCTAGCAAAGCTTTCACCCCTGAACTCTGCACATTTCCCACTGCACCATCCCAGAGAATGCCTGTCATCATCCTAGAGCTATATCAACATTTCCTTTGTTTAATTCACAGGAAAATGAATATACTAGAGGAAAAAAAAAAAAAAACAATTGATTTAAAATAAATTTTGCAATAGACAGTATGACGTCTTCTAAAAATACAGGTCAATATTTATCTTGGATAGTATAAAATTAGAAGACAATCATTATACAGTTTTACCTCTCTCTGTTAAAGGAAGGCCTGCTTACAAAACTCTGTGTTCTTAATGAAACAATGACAAAAATAGAAAACAACACAGAAGATTAGGGGTGTGAGGCTATTTTGGGGACTCTGCAAAGCCAACCTGCAGACTCAGACTCAGCATCTTTGTCCTCCTATAATTAGCTTGTTTCCACCTTGTTGATCCTGTGATAAAATCAGGAAAATGAGTGCATGACATCACTCATCCTGGGACCTGTTTGAGATGAGTTAGGGAGCACATTCACTGTGGACAGGAGTCTGGAGGAAGGACACGGAAAAGGGAAGCCGACCCACAGCATCCTTAGCACAGGTGAAAGGGACGCTTCTCCATTCTCTTTCACTCTGGAGGCTACACATGTCTGTGCTAAGACTTCATACCAAGAGAAAATGTCACCAAAGGAAGCACCTGCTGAATTTGTTCGCAATGTACTTACGGACACAGACTGGGGTCAGTCCAGACCATTTGTGGTCTTGCAAGCATATCCGAACGGAAGTTCCAACCAGTCTGAAACCAGGATTGCACTGATAAACCACAGTGTCCCTGTAACTGAAACCGTCTCCACTGATATGACCGTTCACGATCGGATCCGGGGAACCGCAGTGGCCAGCTACAAACAGAAAACCAATAAACACATTTTGGAGAATTTGTCTTTTATAAAAGTACTACATTCACAATTTGTTTACCCTTACTGCCAACTGAATAACATCATTGAGTGTCTTATTGTTATTTCTCCCGTTCACATATATTTTTGTTTGAAATAGTTTTTTTTCTTTGTAACTTGTTCATTTTTTCTCCACAACTGTATAATGAGTAATATTTCAAATAATGAAATTGCTAACAAATACAAGTTGCTAATGAAACTATTTCCCCAATTATGGTTTCCCCATGCATTTCTTTTACTTCTTTTTCTTATTTAGATTTTGTGTTATTTTTCTTTTTTTTTTTTTTTTTTTTAAGATTTTATTTATTTATTTGAGAGAGAGAGAGAGAGCACATGAGAGGGGGAGGGTCAGAGGGAGAAGCAGACTCCCTGCTGAGCAGGGAGCCTGATGCGGGACTCGATCCCAGGACTCTAGGATCATGACCTGAGCCGAAGGCAGTCGCTTAACCAACTGAGCCACCCAGGCGCCCCTGTGTTATTTTTCTTGTTAATGGTATTTGCAAATAAAAGCCATAAAAAGGGAAGAGACACTTTGGGTTAATATGGATAGGTTTTGTAGCCTATTGAACATGGACGGTAAGGAGAAGGATGCTAAGGATTTCCAGTGTTAGACAGTGGATTGCTAAACTATTTGTGGAATTTCAAAGGCAAGACAAATATCAGAAAATATTCTTGCTTTCAAACATGGGCACCTGCTTAGGTTTGAAACAGTGTCTAGGTGGAACTGGTCTGTGATCAGTTGAAAGAGGAGTCTAGCCTTCAGGGGAGGGATGCCTGAAGACAGCGGATTTAGGAGAAGCAGGATTATCGATGTTAGCTGAAGCTCGAGGTGCCTGGGCTTGCGCATGAGCAGAGTGCATAGCGGGAACAGAAAAGGCAGGACGGTGCAATCAGGATGGACATTCACACTGAAGGGGAGGAGAAAAGCACTGAGGGGAAGGAATCCGAACTGTAAGAAGATGATTATTCAGCAAGCATGGTGTCAGATAAGCTTCAATAATAGAGAATATCCATGTGAAGAAGGAAGTAAAGGGATGTTCAGTTCTTTGTGAGCAGAAGGATGGAGTGATGATGAAGATTCTTGGCTTGATTCAACTTCAGTCTCACAGGCCCATCCGTGCCCCTTCTTGGAAAATCCAGTTCTAGCAAAAACTCTGCTGAGTCAGTTTACTAAGAAGCCCCCACCCTCCATATCTGATGGGCTTCCTCCCCACCCCCCCATCCCCCAGGTGAGGTCTGCTCACCTGGCCTACCTTTAGCAAGATCCTGCTGGGTCAGGTTAGCCAGAAGCCCCCCTTACCTCTGATGTTCCCTGTTGGAGATTTCCCATCAGGGACTGCACCTCTCCTCGGCTGTAACCTCCACTCCCCATGCAGCATTGAGAGCTGAGCCTCATCTCTCTCCCCCACTGTAAAATCCCAGTGCAGTGACCCTGTACCTATGGTGGTGGTCCAGACTGAAGTCTGCCTTCCCGTTCTTATCTAGCATCCTTGAAGATTTTTTCCCCTTCAACAATCGTAAGGTGCCATGTGGCACAGAGGAAATGTGGAAGGGCACGGCTAGGTGTTTCTGTCAGTCTTTCCATTCTCCTTTCCAAGTTCTTCCCTTCCCTTCTGTTCCATCATCCTTCCTCTTCACCTGCCCCCCCTCCCTCCTAATCTCTCCCTTCCTCTCCTATGGAAAGAGCATCTTACTAATCAACAAAATATGAAGTGTTAGGAGCACCCAACATCACAAGGATCCATGTTACACATGGATTTTGGATAGAGAAGAAGAGAAAGCCATTCACCACCATTTCCTAAATGATCCATCCAAACCTCAAAGTTTACATGGGGAGGTTGTGACACGGGTTGGAATACCTGCAGAATATTTTGCGGTAGACTTCCCCTGGCCATTTACTTCCCAAATAGAGCACATAGTTGTCAAAGCTTTACACAAAGTAGACTACCCCCAAGGTTGAGAAAGTTGCAAGTTGTTGCCATGCAACAATTGGAGTTAATGTCACCATTCTGGAGGAATTTAAAATAATAATTTATATTTCTGCTTAACAGTGTTCAGCAGCCCTGTGTTCTCCTGGGTTTTGAGCTAAGTTTATTATCGGCAAGGTGACTGTGCAGAGCAGAGAGGGAGAAAACCGAATCAATGGCTAGGCATCCCTGCTTGAACAACGTTTATAAGAGGTCAGGTCAAAAAAGTCATGCTAGCTTCGGTTGATTCTTTGTTGTCTTGACAGGTTCTCTCCATTTGGCCAGATCGATTAAGTCGATTCTGGCAAGAGGCCAGGTCACCTCCCCCAAATGGAGACTTGGTGCACGCAGAGAACTCAGAGGAGGAAGAATGTGCTCCATGGGTTGGAGAATGAGCCTCTGAAGCGGTGAAGGTCACACAGAACACTGGCCTTGGCTCCAAAGCCATCCCCTAAACAGAGGCTGCCACATGCACAGCACACACTGTTGGGTAGGGGCATGGAGCCAATTTCGAATCCCAGTGACAATGACGAGTAAGGCAGCCAGATGGGCGGCACACAGGCTTGGCCCAGACTGGGAGGAGCCCAGTCACTTGTGAGGTGACCAGTAAAAGATCTGCTTTCTAGAAATGTGCACCAAAACAACACAGCCCGATCTTCAAGAGGGAGTGGGTCACCTAACTCTTGGTTGTTGTTCTAGATCATGCCAAGTGCTTTGGGGGTTACTTCTGAAGCCTGCCACCACTCCAGCAGAAGAGGGCTTGGGCTCCAGGGCAAGTGGATGATGCTGAAGAGGGTGCAGTGCGATGGAAAGCCCCCATCGCTTACAGTATCTGCTCAGTCTCACCCTTGATTTGGACAAACACCCCTGTCTAGACTCATTTTAAAACCTTAATAAACATTTTCTTTTCAACTGTGTTTTTAGTAAGAGCACATAGTCTGAGGCTGCACTGTCTTTTTGAAAGCCTGGCACAGAGCTACCCTTAGTAGTCAAGGAGAGATCTGTATACTTTCGAAATCAAAGGGTTGACAGCCATGTGTGGAAATAGCAATTCCTAACAGCGACTCTTCCCTGAGACCTGGTCATTTCAGTTCTCTGACGAGCTGGCCTTAAATACCAAAAGAAAAGAGAGGATGTCTTCCAAAAGCTTTTCATTTCAGCTCAGAGCCTGAAGGGGAGAATCAACCGCATCACCTGCTACTTGCGCCTCCTAATTTGAATGAATGAAGACCATGTGACTTCCCAATTTGAAGCTAAGACAGACCAATCTGATGTTCTCTTCTATAACATTCCAGCCCCCTGCCGAGTTCTGTTTTAAAACATTCAAAGTCGTAAACCAATTCTAGGCTATTCACAAATATAGAATATTCACCTAGAATATTTAACAAGAAATGTCAACATTATGTAAAAATGTTATGGGGAAAAAACTACATTAGATATAATTTGAACTCAATGTACTCTGAAGTCTCTTTCAAGTATAAGATTCTATGATTTTATGATAATATTTTGCTAAATCCTTTGGGAGTTCTTTTACCCTTGATGTAGCCCCAGTTTTGTTATACACACTCTGTAGAAAGTGTGTCTCTGTATCTGCCATGGAATGCTTTGTAACTACCTTCATGCTTCCATCCAGGGCTACAAGGTATGAGTCACTCATCAAATACTTGTGCCAGTGAATAGAAATAAAGCAACCTCACAGTTGACAATGATGTCCTTTCCACTGTCAAAATGTATCCAAATCCTTTGTCTGCGAGGCGACTTTCATACTTGACGATAATTTCATGACCATTTCCTACCAGCCAGCAATGTTCTTGGGCTTGAGATTACACAGAGGATAAGATACAACCACAGACAGTAAGATACATCCACACAGAGAGTGAAAAAGAGATGGGGAGGTGGACTATGAAAGGGCCTGAGGGTGTGTGCACCTAGCAGGCTGAGGAGTGGGTCAGGGAACCTCGCCAAGAGTGCACATCAGAAAGCCTGAAACAGGCAACATCTGAGGTCTGAGGGATGTGCTTTCGTTAGCCAGGTAAAGATGATAGAAAGGCAGTTTAGTTGCTGAAATGAGAAATTTTATTTACATTTTAGTCTCTGTTAAAGTATGAAGACTATGGAGTTATATGACCAAATTGTCCATTTACCACAAGGGTATCTGCTTTTATCCTTCTCAGCTTATGAACTGTACATCCCGTACTTTACTTCATGCACCTGCCACGATTTGGATGGGTTTAGTTATCACAGGTCCACTAAGCATAAACAATAGCAAAGAATAAGAAAATCTATTAACTGCAAAATATAAAAAGACATTGGAATGAGGGCAGTCCTACATGTTTCAAAATAAAATATCAACTCATTAAGACAATGTGATCATATGGCAAGCCCCATGCCATGACCCCAAGGTTCCGTGTTTTTGTTCGCTCCTTTATTTGTTGTTAACATTTGGCTTCAGCTTAAACACAGATCATGAAATGTTTTTTACAGGCAATTCTGTGGCCAATATAATCACACCAGGAAGTCAATTCTTGAGAAGTGCCAGTTGGAAATGCTTTCAGTAAAGTGTGGAAAGAAAATCCTGGGAGTGATGAGCATGAGCCTGCTTTATTTCTATATCAATCCTGCTAATGAGTTTAGTAATCAGCCGCTAAGCTGAGCCCGATACCACCGACTGGCAGCAGGCTGAGGAACAAGGCAGAATGCTAAAAAATTGTAATTCCATAGAATTTTTAATTCAGAAGATAGATAGGTTTAGAGACATATCCTAAAGGAATTGCCAAATTTCCTTCTACTTCAAATACGAATTAGCAATTCCATTTCTCCCGTGTTTCTGGAACCCTACATTGTCTCCATGTGCAGACTAGGTATGACTCTGCAGTGGGAAATCCACCAACTCTTAAAGCTGATTCTGAATCAGTGGCAGAATCAAGAATTCAATGCCAGGTTGGATATTGTCCAGTTCTGGTCAGGCGATTCTCTGTACTCCACATGCTATATCATAAAAAATACCATTCAGATTGGCCTATAAAGACAAACTGAACAATGGAATAGGAACTCCACGAAATCCCAGTACCGGTGAGATTTCATTTTTCTGTAGAAGAATGAGCTGGGTCAGAGGAATCTAGATGTTTCACCTTGTTTGCCAAGTGATTGTTTTTTATCATGAGCTTTGACAATCACTGGCTTATAAGTTTATGCTCTTCTATATATAATGAAAGCTGTATTATTGTTTTCATGTATAAACTGTTACTATATTTTGGTTAGAATGCCCCAAAATAAAAAAGGGGGATTGCTTTTCATAATCTTTCTCTAAAGTTGGGTTAGGAGGGATAAAATCTGCCAAAAAAATTTAACTAAAACAGAGACTGGGAGCAAGGTTGACTGAAAGCTGCCCAGTTGACTTCATAGCACACAAGGTGGGGACTGGAATGCCCTGTCGCCACGGAGGACCGGCTTAGCTTCCTGGTGTCCCCCTGAGTCAAGGTTCACTGCAAACTGGGCCAAGGGCAGGACTCCATGGCTGGGAAGTGGTCACTCTCCCTGCGGAGCCCAGGTTGCTGTCTGAAACCTTGGGGGCCAGCATGTGGGCACCAGGCAGGTCAGCAATGCAGACTCTCCCCACTGCCCCAAGGCCCACAGCAGGACCAACCCCCCCACCCCAAGCAGCTACTTCTAGGTCCATCTAAATTCCACGTTTTATCAGGTCTTTTCCAACACTTCTGAGAGGACTGAGGTGGCTTCCTGAGCTTGTTTCTGACAGAGTGGATATTCTGAACACTCGTTCTTGAACAACTGGATTCCTTCAGTGCATATTAAGGATTCTATCCACACTCTCTGGAATGTGTATATGAAGCTCTGTTTTAGAGCAGGGACCTTCTCTATACCGAGGATGTGAGCAATGTTTAGCTTCCTATAGTGCTTCACTATTTGTTTCTCATTCCGTAACCTCCTGAAAACAACCTTCTGAAAACACACTGGTGACTTCTCTGAGTGACTGACCCAGGGCATCAGATCTCAGTTGGCAGATTTACCTTAACATCACAACTTCCAACTTTCAAGTACTTTCAGGTAATGTATGTTACAGACTTCTACAATTACACATGCTTCTGCGATTTTAGAAATGAATTCTGTGATTTGGAAATTTAACAAAGGTCCATTTTTTTCACTTATTCCGTAGAAACCCACTGTACCAGTAGAAGTGTTGGACACAAGGGATGCCTGGGTGGCTCAGTCAGTTAAGGATCCAACTCAGGCTCTGCTCTGGGCATGGAGTCTGTTTGGACTTCTCTCTCTCCCTCTCCTTCTGCCCCTCCACCCCCGCCCCCGCTCTTTCTCTTTTTCTCTATCTCTAAAAAACAGAGAAGAAAACAGAAATGTTGGACACGATATCTTCCATGGATCAGGTGTGCCCTACACAGACCTGGAGCCCTGCATCCTTTGGTGTGGAATCATGCCATTAACAGGAACTGTAAAGCTGGATCTCTCTCCTCCCATGAGGTCACATTCACACACATACACACACAATCCCTCCGCCCCCCCCTTAGAGCTCACTACTGTAAGGTCACCTTTGCACTATGTCGGTTTGTATCTGTACTAATACTAATATTGACCTGGGGATTAAAACTAAATACATGTATACATTTTTAGAAAATCTACAAATCAAATATTCAACCTTTGTATTTGCTTTGTGATTACTGATACTCATTGCTGAAAATAAAATAATCATTATAAATGCCCAGGACCTGTATAAGAATTAGACAAGCAATTTCTTTCATTCTGTCCATCCCAGGTACTAACACTGGCTTTGGGCTAAGGGCAAGGTTATTTGGCAGTGGATTCCAAAGCCAATGTACAAGCTCTTCTTGAGTATTACCAGTCATGAAATGTCATATGGCTCAGATCCACTTATATGCAGGGAAAACTTGCTGGCATTGAACACCACTGAATGGATGGATTTCAATCTTCAAATCTGTATATATTAAAGGAACACATCCGAATATTGACAGACAAAATTTTTATCTTCTGCACGTGCAATCTCTAGGGGCAGTGCTCAGCAACTTTGCCTAAGTCAGAGAATATTTGGTACCTTGGACAGCACACAAACATTTCCAGTGATGCCTGAGTATGGCACTTGCATGAGCCACATAGTATTTTTACATTAGTACATCAGAGGAGGGCCCAATGCTCACCACAAAATACATGTGCATCAAATCTTTGTTGACACATCTTAGTCAAGGGCAATTACTTTAAGCCATATTTAATGTAAATAAAATTTCAGGATTTGGGTAGTCTCTAGGGCTTTCAGAAATCCTTCATCTGTCCCTCTTTATGTGGTTCCCCAAATAATCATTCTATCATTTTCCTCATGCCTGAAATTTCCTTCCTAAACTCGTCTGCCTGTAATACGTCTATGCGCCCCTCCTAACTCAGCCCAAATCTGCCCTCTGCATACACACCCTAAAGGAATTACTGCCCATTTATGTGCACCTCAAAGATCTACCTTATTTTAGGTTCCCCTGCAATAGAAGAATCTATTTCTAGTACCATCCATTTACAATACCCAGACTTCTAGATATTTTGCTTTTTTGTTGTGTTGTGAATTCAGCAAGTAGAAACATAATTTTTCTCACCTATTTATCTCCACTCTTAGATTATGAGTTCTGAGAGCAGTGTCTTGCTCCATACTCCGGCATCAAGCTTGTGCCCGACCCAGAGGAGGTGTCCGTACGAGGAGATGGCTTCGTTTCCATGAGCGTGTTGCCATATGAGTGCAATACCCTCATCGTCCTGTGACTACAAAGAGTACTCCCCAGGACATGGTCTGTGCAGGTAGACTGAACTTCCTGTGGCATCTAGATCACCTCCTGCACTGCTCTGCATCTTAGTTCCTTGGATGAATTTATTCCCTTTCTGCTTGTTGAAAATCCACCTGTTCCTCAATGTGGCTTCCCTCATAGCACTCCCTCTACCAGCCTCTCTTGCTCCTGCCCCAGCTTTCTCTCTGTTTCCATTCATTAATCTCAACTTTTTGTCAAAGGTATTTGGTATTTATCTTATTTATTCCTCTGATTATAAATTCCTGAAAAAAGAAGACCTGCATCCTATTAACCTTTACATCTTACGCCCTATTTCCTGAGGAATTAAATGAGTATTGTTAGATAATATTCAGAAATATAGACAGAAGTGCTTGTGGCTGGGGAGAGTATCATGACATTTATCTCCCAGCCACTGGTGGTGCATACATAACATGTGAAGATTAGCACGGGCTGTTTCCAAACACTTTACCTTCCCTGGTATCCTACAGCCTACATTTTACATGGGAGATTGTATAGCAAAGATCAGGGGTGGGGGGCATAAACTTCCTGCTCTAATACCATCTTTCTGCTGTAATGTAAGCAAGCATTACCATAATCGGCTATAAAAATGTTTTACATGGATCTATCATAAAATACCAGGCATTTGAAGAATACTTTCTCATTTTGTTCTCTAAGAACTATGAAAAAAATATGGTCTAAAATATTATTTTGAATCATGTCATCTAGCCGTTTTACCGTATGAATGTCACCATGATATTATATGTACAAAATAATTCAACTCCTCATAGGTCATTATAATATAGCAAAGGCAAACTTATTTCAAATACTAGCAAAACAATCTAATAAAAAAAGATCATGTTCTTTGTGTGAGAGACATCTTGATCTATCACTGACATCTCAAATACTACACATTAAAAAGGTGGCAAAGTGGAGGAGATGATGCGTTATGATGTGTGAAAAATCTAAATGATATAAATGTTATCAAAGGATTAATTTCGGTTTCTACAGCAGGAGAACTGGATTACAAATGTACCACCTCATCTAGTTTGTGTGCTCTCTGTTGGGTTCAGTGCAAACTACCACAGGGAAGATAAACAGAAGAAAATAATTAAGGGAGCATGGGGATCATAAAACTTCCCTGATGGATTATAAGGTACCTGATGAGTAGATGTTGGGTCAGTATTCTCAGTGCTGAGTTCTCCAGCCCAGGGAGATGTGTACCATCGCATAGCACAGATCGTAAATTAGAACAAGCCCTTGGTGATTTGCAGAGCCTGGGGAGACCCCAGTAGTAATACAACGATGGTGATTAAGTGTGGGCTAAACTTGATGAAAACCTACTCTGGTGCACACGGGCCTCACTTTGCCTGGAGTCTAGCTACCGTATCTGCACACAGGGTCATCCAGCTCCCTCAAAGGTTCTGGCAGAGAATTCAGACTAGCAAGCTCCAACACAGCATGGTTCAGGGCTGGAATGTTTGGCAAAGAAGATCACCCTTTATCTCCTTAAATGCAGCTCTTGTGCAGATACAGTCTCAAGCCTCACACTGTGAAAGTGCGGTCCGCCCGTGTGCTTAGCCATTTCTGCTGCAATGATCATCAGAGGAATCTGGCATGGCCTTCCCTGCTGGGAATCACTGGAAATAACCACCAGGCTACAACTGGAAATATGGTCCATGTTCCACAGGAAATAGAAGCAACATCTCAGGCAAAAGTGTCTTTTCTAGTAACCATGAAAATCAACGCGATACCTCACCCCCAACTTGGAAAAATGCTTTCATCAAAGTATTCTGTGTTATAATGACAAGCATCAGAGACTTGGAATCAATGAAGCTCACAGGCTAAAGGATCCTATGTAAAAACCTACTAAGCTGGCAACTGCCCCAACTCTTTTTTACATTCTGGGGCAGATCTAACATGTTAACAAATAATTAAAGGGACGGCGTTTATTATATATAGTCTGAAAACTATTTTTCTGCACAGTATTTGATATTATAAATAAATGGATGGAACTATACATCACTAATGGCATTAGCAACCCTGGTCCCTGCTTTTGGTAGATGTATTTAATTCATTTTGTTTTTGTTTCTTTCCTTTTGTTTGTTTGTTTTTTCCTGTCTCTACCAAATGAGGCCTGATTAAAACTTAGAGATCGCAATACAGGTCCTTGTGGTTGGCACTACCCATCAATCAGGGCTGGCACTTGTATATAAAAAAAAAATTACCAAAATTAGTTACTCTATCTTTCATTCAGTAGCATTTAAAATATTTGAAAATAGCTGTTATTTACTTTCTAACTTTTCTCTCCGCCAAACTGATGATCAGGAGTCTTCCAAACGTTCCTCAACTATCATGGTTACCAGATCCTTCACCCTGGGAACATGCAGATTCCTCACTGCCCACTTAAATTATTTCATGGAAGTGAAACCATCGTTCTGGATGTGGGCTTCCTAGACAGAGAATGAGGTGGATCCTGTTCATGAAGTCTAGACATCAGCCTCAGGGCCACCTGGGCACATAAGAACTTTCTGTTATCCAAAACACCAAGTCCTTCCCTGTGCACTAAGATTTCCTAATTTTCTTGTCATCATGTACATTGGAAGGTATTTTATTTTTCACTTTGAGTGAAGTTTACCATTAAGTCCATTATTTCTGTATGTGTTTTGTCTATCATTCAAATTGAAAAGATCCTGAATCTATTGTTAATTATGTATTCTCACTCTTCCAGCTACTATTATTATGCCCCTACCCAAGATGTGAATAGAAGTCTTAGAATGGTCTAGAATGAGGGAGAGAACGATACAACCAGAAACATTTCCAATGGCTTCAACCCAGTAATCGACATCTTTGTGGCTAGCCCCACCAGCAATTGTGAAAAGACAACAAACACCCCATGTTACACTTCCTCGACTGTAAGAGTCATCCTAGAAAATCTTGATCTACACCTTGCTGAAAATTTAGAAGCACCATTTCTAAAGAGTATTACTAAATACCCATCTAAGAGCAATATCAGACCAAGATGGATCCAGACTTGCATGTTATTTTGTGAAACTATATTATAAGCTCTTCATAAACATCCATCCCCAAAGATCTTACAAATAATAGAGTTGATGATCACCTCTGTGTATCATCAAATTAACAGATCCATAGTTTCTGCCAGCTTGCTTCTTTCCTTTTCCTGTGAACAATCACACGAGACATTTCCCTCACTCTACAGTGCTTCTTTTTAGTAACGTCCCACAGGGGCCGTGCCAGTGATTCAGCCACTTCCTCCCAGGTCCCCTCAGCCACTCCACTGAAACTCTAAAGTTCTCTTGGACAGACTCCTTTTCTCTCCTGGGGTCCTGGCTTCTAATATAAAAGCATGCTCTAATCTTTGCACACTGAAACGAGTTTTGACACAGACGACAAAATGAAGAGTCGACTGAGCCTTTCTACTTTACTTGGACCATCCACTATTTTGGTACCAACCACAATGAGTGAATTTTGTTCTTATTTCAACATAATTTCTCTATAGTCCTTACATTTTCATGATCTTGAATCTTTTCATTGTTCCCTGCTCATGGTGGATCCGCCCTTCACATCAGTGACCTTTACCTGTATTCCATTTGCTTAATACATCCTAGGGGAGTTGCTTTGCTGGCAAATTGAGTTTATTGTGGAACATCTCGTGTAACTGTCTCTGTTTCTTTGTGTAGTTTCCCATTTTCTCCTCATTGGAGCAATTTGTTTCTCAAAGTCAGAGTTTTGGGGGTTGTTTCGTTTAGGGGATGTCTCTTTTTTAAAGTTGAAGCCATGGGATTATGTCAATTATTTTCCAGATTTTTTGGAAAATATTTTTACTGACTGTCTCCATTGTCATTATAAGTCATTTTCCCTCCATGACTGTCCAGTTTACCCTCAGAGGGTCCAGAAGAACCTGAAGGTCATGCAAGGTCATTCAGCTTGGTAAAAATCCAGATTTTCTGGAGATCTGTAACCATGGAAAGGGACAAAGGAACAATTCAAATGACAAGAAATGGAAGGAAAATACTGGCAAGACTGGTAAGCAAGAGGTCTGGGAGCAGCAGGGAATGAGGGACAAGATTAGCCATGTGTAACGACTAAGGCACAAAACTCCCTTTGATGGTATGTGCTTTGTGGTGAGGTCTATTCTTGTCCCTGGGCTCATTTAACTTCTAGTTAACCAACCAGTTCCAACTGATTGGTCAGAATTAGCAGATAATACAGAGCCTCTTTTATTGTATCTTGCTTCTGAGAAATGTAATTATAGGCAAAGTAACACAGCATTTGCTCAGATACACTAATTATATATCCTAATATTCAGAAATCTGTGTTCTATGGTCAAACTGCCTAGGTTTAAATTCTGTTTGTGATATTATTGATTTTACAATGTTGGCCAAATTCCTCATTGTTCTAAGTTATTCCTTATCTATAAATAGGAGTGATAAGCACTTCCCATACATTCTTTTTTTTAATTTTATTTTATTATGTTATGTTAGTCACCATACAGTACACCATTAGTTTTTGATGTAGTGATCCATGATTCATTGTTTTCGTATAACACCCAGTGCTCCATGCAGTAATACCCATCACTCGGCTAACCTATCCCCCGCAAAAACCCTCAGTTTGTTTCTCAGAGTCCATAGTCTCTCATGGTTCATCTCTCCTTCTGATTTCCCCCGTCCTTCATTTTTCCCTTCCTTCTCCTAATGTCCTGCATGCTATTCCTTATGTTCCACAAATAAGTGAAACCATATGATAATTGACTTTCTCTGCTTGGCTTATTTCACTTAGCATAATCTCCTCCAGTCCCATCCATGTTGATGCAAAAGTTGGGTATTCATCCTTTCTGATGGCTGAGTAATTTTCCATTGTCTATATGGACCACATCTTCTTTATCCACTCATCTGTTGAAGGGCATCTCGGCTCTTTCCACAGTTTGGCTATTGCAGACATTGCTACTGTGAACATTGGGGTGCATATGGTGCATGTGCATATGCTTCTTTTCATTACATCTGTGTCTTTGGGGTAAATACCCAGGAGTGCAATTGCTGGGTCATAGGGTAGCTCTATTTTTAATTTTTTGAGGCACATCCACACTGTTTTCCAAAGTGGCTGTACCAACTTGCATTCCCACCAACAGTGTAAGAGGGTTCCCCTTTCTCCACAACCTCTCCAACATTTGTTGTTTCTTGCCTTATCAATTGTTGCCATTCTAACTGGTGTAAGGTGGTATATCAATGTTGTTTTGATTTGAATTTCCCTAATGATGATGAACATTTTTTCTTGTGTCTATTAGCCATTTGTATGTCTTCTTTGGAGAAGTGTCTGTTCATGTCTTCTGCCCATTTTTCGACTTGATTATTTGTTTTTTGGGTGTTGAGTTTGAAATGTTCTTTATAGATCTTGGATACCAGCCTTTTATCTGTAGTGTCATTTGAAAATATCTTCTCCCATTCCTTTGGTTGCCTCTTTGTTTTGTTGACTGTTTCCTTTGCTGTGCAGAAGCTTTTTATCTTGATGAAGTCCCAAAAGTTCATTTTTGCTTTTGTTTCACTAGCCTTTGGAGATGTGTCTTGAAATAAGTTGCTGTGGCCAATGTCAAAGAGGTTACTGCCTATGTTCTCCTCTAGGATTTTGATGGATTCCTGTCTCACATTGAGGTCTTTCACCCATTTTGAGTTTATCTTTGTGTATGTGTTAGAGAGTGGTAGAGTTTCATTCTTCTGTATATAGCTGTCCAATTTTCCCAGCACCATTTACTGAAGAGACTGTCTTTTTTCCATTGCACATTTTTTCCTTTGTCGAAGATTATTTAGCCATAGAGTTGAGGGTCCATATCTGGGCTCTCTATTCTGTTCCATTGGTCTATATGTCTGTTTTTGTGCCAGTACCATGCTGTCTTGGTGATCACTGCTTTGTAATAGAGCTTGAAATCGGGCAACGTGATACACCCAGCTTTGTTTTTCTTTTTCAACATTTCCTTGGCGATTTGGGGTCTTTTCTGATTCCATACAAATTTTAGGATTGTTTGTTCCAGCACTTTGAAAAATGTCATTGGAATTTTAATCAGGATGGCACTGAAGGTATAGATTGCTCTGGGCAGCATAGACATTTTAACAAAGTTTATTCTTCTGATCCATGAGCATGGAATGTTTTTCCATCTTTTTGTGTCTTCTTCAATTTCTTTCATGAGTGTGTTGTAGTTCCTAGAGTATAGATCATTTACCTCTTTGGTTAGGTTTATTCCGAGGTATCTTATGGTTTTTGGTACTATTGTAAATGAAATCGTTTCTCTAATTTCTCTTTCTACAGTTGCATTGTTAGTATATAAGATAGCAACTGATTTCTGTGCATTGATTTTGTATCCTGCCAGATTACTGAATTGCTGTATGAGTTCTAGTAATTTGGGGGTGGAGTCTTTTGGGTTTTCCACATAAAGTATCATGTCATCTGGGAAGAGAGAGAGTTTGACTTCTTCTTTCCCAATTTGAATACCTTTTATTTCTTTTTGTTGTCTGATTGCTGTTGCTAGGACTTCTAGTACTACGTTGAACAATAGTGGCGAGAGTGGGCATCCTTGATGTGTTCCTGATCTTAAGGGAAAGGTTCTCAGCTTTTCCCCATTGAGGATGATATTTATTTCCCATACATTCTGATGAAGATTCAATAAAACTGAAAAATGCATTGTACATTTTTCATTATCAATAAATAATTTCATTCAAATTATTATATCCAATAAGGCATCTAGGTAATTTTTTTACTATGGTGGTATCCACTAGCTACTTTTTCAAGTATCTGTGCCAGATTAAGGACTGGAGCCTCTATTCCATTGATCTGTCTGACTATTTTAGGATTTTCTCTAGCACTGACTTTACTTCTGTTCTGCTGTTTACCTTAGCTGTGTTTCTATGGGTCCCATGAACATATGTTCTTACTGAGTTATACCATGTTATCTATACAATGGCATTCCATTACTCAGGAAAAGAGATACCTTTCATTGCCATATTCCATGCACAGGCACACCTCATTCCATTGTGCTTTGCAGATATTGCATGGTTACAAAATGAAGGTTTGTGACAACCTGGCTTTATGCAAGTACATTGGAGCCATTTTTCCAACAGAATTTGCTCACTTCAGGTGCCTGGGTGGCTCAGTGGGTTAAAGATCTGCCTTGGGCTCATGTCATGATCCCAGGGTCCTGGGATCGAGTCCCTCATCGGGATCCCTGCTCAGCGGGGAGTCTGCTTCTCCTTCTCCCTCTGCTGCTCCCCCTCCTTGTACTCTCTCTCCCTCCCTCCCTCGCTTTCTCTCAAATAAATAAAATCTTAAAAAAAAAGAAAAAGAATTTGCTCACTTCATGTCTCCATGTCTCATTTTAGTAATTCTGACAATATTTCAAAACTTTTCATTAGGATTATATTTGTTATGGTGATCTGTGATCAGTGATCTTTGCTGTAACTCTTGTCGTTGGTTTGGAGCACCACCAACCACGCCCATGTGCGATGGTGAACTTCACTGACATGCACGTGTTCTGACTGCGCTCCTGACTGGCCATCCCCCATCTTGCTCCCTCTCCTCCAGCTGCCCTAGCCCCTCAGACACAAAATTAGGCTAATAATAACTCTGCAATAAGCTCTAAATGTTCAAGTGAAAGAGTCACACATCTCTCACTTTAAATCAAAACCTAGAAATGGTTAAGCTTACTGAGGAAGGCATGTGGAAAGCCTTGATAGGCCAAAAGCAAGGCCTCTTGTGCCGAACAGTTTGCCAAATTGTGAATGCAAACGAAAAACCCTTGAAAAAATTAAAAATGCAACTCCAATGAGCACATAAATAATAATAATAAAGTGAAACAGCCTTGTTATGCTGATATGGAGAAAGTTCTAGTGGTCTGGACAGAAGAAAAAACCAGCCACAATGTTCCCTTAAGCCAAAACCTAATCCATAACAAGGCCTGAATTCTCAGTTCTATGAAGGCTGAAAGAGGTAAGGAAGTGGCAGAAGAAAAGTACGAAGCTAGCAGAGGTTGGTAGGTGAGCATTAAGGAAAGAAGCCATCTCCATAACATGAAAGGACAAGGTGAGGCAGCAGGTGTTGAAGGAGAAGCTGCAGCAAGTCATCCAGAAGATCTAGCTCAGAGAATTCAGGAAGGTGGCTACACTCAACAACAGATTTTCAGTGTAGACAAAATAGCCTTCTGTTGGAAGAAGATGCCATCTAGGACTTTCGTAGCTGGAGAGACATCAATGCCTGGCTTCAAAGCTTCAAAGGACAGCCTGACTCTCTTGTGAGGGGCTAATGCAGTTGGTGACTCTAAGTGGAAGCCAATGCCCATGTACCATTCTGAAAATCCTAGGGCCCTTCAGAATCATGCTTAATCTGCTCTGCCTGTGCCCTGTAAATGGAACAACACAGCCTGGATGACAACACAACTGTCTACGACATGGTTTACTGAATATTGTAAACCCACTGTTGAGATCTAATGCTCAGAGAAAAAGATTCCCTTCAAAATATTGCTGCTCACTGACAATGCACCTGGTCACCTAAGAGTTCTGATGGAGACGGACGATGAGATTAATGTGGTTTTCAGGCCTTTTAATGCAGCATCCATACTGTAGCCCATGATCAAGGAATCATTTCAACTTTCAAGTCTTATTATTAAAGAAATGCTTTTCATAAGGCTATAGCTGCCTTAAATGGTGATTCCTCCCATGGATGTGGGCAAAGTAAATTGAAAACCCTCCAGAAAGGATTCACCATTCTAGATGCCATGAAGAACATTTGTGATTCATGGGAAAGGGTCAAAATATCAATACAAATGGGAGTTTGGAAGAAGTGGATTCCAGCCCCCATGGATGACTTTAAGGGTTCAAGACTTCATGGAGGAAGTAACCACAGATGGGGTGGAAGGAGCCAGAGAATGAGAATCAGAAGTGGAGCCTGACAATGGGACTGCACTGCTGTGCTCTCAGGATCAAACTTGAACAGATGAGGAGTTGCTTCTTGTGGATGAGCAAAGAAAGTGGTTTCTTGGGATGGAATCCATTCCTGGTGAAGATGCTTTGAAGACTGTTGAAATGACAACAAAGGATTTGGATCATTACATAAACTGAGTTGATAAAGCAGCAGCAGGGTTTGAGAAGGCTGACTCCAATGTGAAAGAAGTTCTACGGGGGGTAAAATGCTATCAAACAGTATTGCATGCTACAGAAAAACTTTTTGTGAAAGAAGAGTCAATCAATGCAGCAAACTTCAATGTTGTCTTATTTAAAAAAAAAAATTGTCAAGGCATCCCAACTTAAGCAACCACCAACACTGAAGCAAGACCCTCCACGAGCAAAAAGATTACAACTCACTGAAAGCTCAGGTGGTGGTTAGCATTTTTGAGCAGTAAAGTATTTTTTAATTAAGGTATATACATTTTTTAGACAATGCTATTGTACATTAATAGACTACAGTATAGTGTAAACATAACTTTTATATGCACTGGGAAACCAAAAAATTCACTGGACTCACTTTATTGTGATATTTGCTTTATCGTGGTGGTCTGGAACCAAATCCACAATATCTCCAAGGTAGGTGTATATTATGAATTAAATTTTCAAGTCTTAGTAGTAGCTGTGAAACCATATATACTGACTTCTGAAATCTTTATACTAAATTTATTACCCATTCTTTACTCATTGGTTTATAAACATATGTGACTGTGTCATATCTAATACTGTTCTACTAGTTTTTCTTTAAGATACTTTGCTCTTCCAATTTCATTATTCCTTATATTCCAGATCCAGGTTCTAGAACACTAATGTTTTATACATTATTGTCCAGATGTACTTACTCTTTTTTTTTAAAGATTTTATTTATTTATTTGACAGAGAGAGACACAGCAAGAGAGGGAACACAAGCAGGGGGAGCGGGAGAGGGAGAAGCAGGCCTCCCGCGGAGCAGGGAGTCCGATGCGGGGCTTGATCCCAGGACCCTGGGATCATGACCTGAGCCGAAGGCAGACGCTTAACGACTGAGCCACCCAGGAGCCCCAGATGTACTTACTCTTTATTTTCAGTTTAAATTCCTTCTGAGCACTCGCTCTCCCAGAAGGTTCTAAGACATACTGCATCACACTGAAGCCACACTTTTGGGCACCTTGGCCCCACCAACCGTGCAATATGTTGCTCAATCTTTCTATTTCAAAGTCCTACCTTCAATCAGAAGATACCACAGAAAAGGTGAAGGCTTATTTGGGATCAGTAAGACTCCAGCAGACCCCATGATAGAACAGTTTCAGAAAATGGACGTGCCCCTCAAACTCCCTGAGGCCACAATAGCCCTCTTACCTAATGAGGTTTTAGTCAGCAATACAGCCCTAATAAAATGTAAATTCTCACTGCTTTCCATCATCACAATCATAGCACAGATGTAAATTTCTTAGATCACCTGATTCCCCTCTATGGTGCTGATGTCACTGATGAGAACCAAGAAGACCTACCCCAATGCAGAGCTGCCTTAAGGAGGGTGGTATTCAATGACCAGACACCCCATAAGAACGTTTCAGATGAACAGACAATCTCAGAAGCACTAGCGACAATCTCAACGCGAAGCACCACACATAGTCCAAGGAAATTTCGCGGTCTATAGAAAACCGTACTAACCACACCCAACAAGAATATATGTGTATACACAAAGTAGTACGCTAGCAGCTTTCATGTAGGGATGACAGTGATTTCAAGAAAGCAGGTGCCATTTTATGGAAAGAGTGAGAAACTCCTTTTGCTGGTTGATTTTCTCTGGAATTACTACTTTCAAGTTTCACTCTCTCTCTGTTCCCCCCTGCCCAATTCTCCTGAGTATTTCTTCAAATTACCTCAAGTAAAAAGAACAGATTTTCCTATTCAAAATTTAGTGGTCCTGGCTTCAGTCCTGAAGTGATTTCCAGCCCACAGAGAGTCAGAGGCTTAAACTTTCCACCTTCTATAGCCTTTGAGTGATTACTAAATTACTGAGATCCCAGAAAGATGTCAAAAGGGCAAAAAGCAGTTAACGTATTTTACAAATTACTTGGAGACCTACAGGAGCATTATAAATCAGTATACTTTAAGCTGTCTATTCAACAATTTCCTTATGTTTATTCACAAAGATCTTTTCAATGAAAACATTTTCAACTCAATTTTTTTTTTTAAAATTAGCATGCAGAAAAATTTCACCTTGGGGCAAAAGAAGAACAAGTTATTGTATGTACGTTCCATTTGAAATAATTCATTGTATTTACGTTGATTGATCTTACTTCCACTTACTGACACAATTTTTAAAGTTTTAAAAGATAAAGTGCATCATATTTTTGAATATCATGTTTGTGTGTCCTAAAATCCTGATGACATTAAGTGCGGTGATATCCTCAGCACTCTGCAAAATAGTGTTTAAGTCACTTAAGACAATAAGTGACTTTCGTTTATTGATTAAAAAAAAAAAAAAAAAAAAGCCCAGTCGTTAAGCGTCTGCCTTCGGCTCAGGTCATGATCCCAGGGTCCTGGGATCGAGTCCCACATTGGGCTCCCTCCTCGGCGGGAAGCCTGCTCTCCCTCTCCCACTCCCGCTGCTTGTGTTCCTGCTCTCGCTATCTCTGTCTCTGTCAAATAAATAAATAAAATCTTTAAAAAAAAAAAAAAAAAAAGCCCTTTAGCTACTTACAGAAGAAGTCCCAGTGTGAAGGGGAGTGCTGACGCCTGAGGGAGGATTTAGTGCTCTGTGGGAGCATTTATAGCAAGAAGTGTTAGGCTTTGCCCAACCGTACTGTATTTTTAAGGCTTACGTGAACAAAAGAAGTGCCAGATGATAGATGAATTTACCCAGACATCGTGTTTCCGTGCCACTCCAGAGTCCGTTGGCTAAGCATTCTCTGACGTGAGACCCCACAAGGGTGTAGCCCGTGTTGCACGTAAATATGGCCGTGGCCCCATAGACTGTCAGCGTACCAATCTTGTTACCATTTGGGGGAAAGGAGAGGGTTCCACAGGAGATCACTAGAAGGAAAACAGAAAGCGAATATTATTTCAAGTCCACGGATTATTCTTTTGCTCAAAAATGACAAAATCTTCAGTCCCAATGTTTATTAGGGACAGGGATGTCTGCTTAGGGGTGGGTAGGTCAACCACATAGGAAGCTTAATTTTCCTTCTCTTACACCCTTGAAATGAAAATGTGAGCATTTAGAGTGGATTATAAAACTGTGCAGTGTATAGACATCCCACAAGCAGGCTGGTCAAACGCGTGGGCTGCCTGCCCGCCCTCCTGTGTGCAGCAGCCGGGAGAACCACATGGCAGGGACTGGACAAGGGTGTGGCCTGCGGGAATTAAGGAATGAGAGTGATCTTCCGCAAGTCAATTGCCGCACAAAACTGAGAATGCTCGCTCCAATGGAAGGCTTGAGTTCACCGTTTCTTTCATTGACTTGCATGATTTGTTGGGATTGAGAGTTGCGTAAAAATGCTGACTATGCGACCATGTGGAGCCTTTCTTTCTTTCCTTTTTTTTTTTTTTTTTAAGATTTTATTTATTTGACACAGAGAAAGAGACAAAGATCATGAGAGGGGAGGAGGGTCAGAGGAGAAGCTGGGTCCCCGCTGAGCAGGGAGCCTGATGTGGGACTCGATCCCAGGACCCTGGAATCATGACCTGAGCCGAAGGCAGACGCTTAACTCACTGAGCCACCCAGGCGCCCCCGAGCCTTTCTGAAAATTAAAAAAAATACAAAATTCAGGCCTTCAGTCGTTGTAGTTGGAGTGACTGTGTGCCCCTATGTACACCTATTTTCCCAGCATGATCATTAACAGGGTCCACTTTCAACAAGATGACTCCAGTTGGGGAGACAAAGTTAATGATCGCTTTCGTTATTGATCCTTATTGTACCACCCAACTCCCCACACTCCAAACGCAGAAACGTTTGAGCACAAAAGGTCAGTGGAATCTGACGGGAAGAAGAAACCACAAAGTCATCAAGGCCAACTGCGCCACAGGGGCTTCTGCGTGTCCCACACACATAAGAACCAAGGGTTTGAAGGCCACTCTAAGAAGAGCACAAGGGAGTTCCCGGTGCACGGAGCTGTTCGCAAGGGGCTTAGGGCAAAGGTGGCAAGTAGCTACCAATACCGAGTCCCTGTTAATAGTAAACTGATCAGAGGCGGTAAGCCAGCGATGCAGAGCACAGATCTGGCTGCAGGCTATTCAGGCTCAACGGTGCCTTGCCATGCCTCCTCCAGGTCCCTGGGCTCTCATTAGCTCCTCTCTCAAGGGTTGAGAGCAGTGCCTGCCACACGGAATTGGGCACTGGATTCAAAGAGAGGACACATGCAAACGGCAAAGCCATGCCTTGCATGGGACCAGGGCCCAGTCAGGGTTAACTAGCGCAAAGCAGACCTGGGACCCCTTCTGTGAACTGACTCAGTGTGAACACCTTGACTGATAGTTTGAGTGAAGACAGAGTTTATGGGCGTGCTGTTTAGACCAGTCTTTTGCACTGGGGCCGATCTTACCCTGAGGTGTCATGACTGTGGTACGTTTTCAAGCAGACAGACACAGCCAGGAGGTATGTGTTCTAGGGGGATTGCTCACCGAGAATTCGGACAGTTCAGCTCCAGAGGAGGTCGTGATCAGAACGTTACTGTTGTAGATTTACTAGTTTCTGGGGTCCCTAAACTCTTATAGGGTTACATCTCATGCATTTAGTAATATTGTTAACATGTCTGCTGTACCAAATGTTAATGAATTCCAAGTGTTAATTTTATTTTTTTTACGATTTATTATGAACTTTCAATTAAGCCTTTCCCTAACACACTATGAATTTCACCTTGAGTTATGGTATTTAAAGATCCATGCGTAGCCATTTAGGATAATTGGACTGTGTTTTGAAACTTCTGCATGGGTCAGAAAAGTGTTAACCAGCAATGAATTCTGAGCACATGTCCTCAGAGGTGTTGACACACCTTGGGTGGAAAGACTAGCAGAAAGGCTCACGCTGCTTTGCTTCTGCCCCATTCTTTCAGCCTCTGTTAAAAATACCCAGGGAATGAATATATTTTAGGTCTGTCCTCCACTAAGGTTCACTAGACTGTAAAGAAGAGCTAATGGAGCAAACTTTTAGCTTTTCAGCAGCTGGATAATGGGGCCTCAGATGGTAGAGTTTCCGTTGGCAGGAAACCCAATACATTAATAAAAATAGCAGCACTAATTTGGAAAAGCTACCCTAATTGAAAGGGAGAACTCCCCAACACAGTCTCACTCACACACACACACACACACACACACACGCACACACACACGCTTTGTCAAACACCCAAGGTAAAGCCTCATTTCCATGTTCTTTTCTCCCCTCAAGTTTTCAAAATGAATTATTTGCGTCCTTCCCTTCCATTAAAGACACATTCTTTAAGGAGCCACAGTCCAGAATTCAGGCTGTGTTCTCTGAATATCTACAATATAACAAAAGCCCGGTGTAGCGCTCTCTGTGAGTTGCGTGTAAATTTAAAATGCAAAGATGTTTTCTTTTTGGTTCACGGATTTCTGTGATAACTATTTTTCTTTTTTTTATAAATATTTTTCTTACTTTTTAAAGCAATAAGTCAAACAATAAAGAAATGTAACAAGAAGAAAGCAATAGCCTCCCACTTTGATGTAGTCCTTGTGCTAGGGAGATATATGGACACCCGGGAGATGGAACTTTAATCTGGTATTCTTGTCTCTTTAGGGATAAACATTGGAAGTTGGTTCTTCTGAAAGAGAGTGACTGCAAAGCTCACAGTTTCAAGGTGGGAGTAGGTCTCCTGTCCTCTTCACCTGGGTTTGGTCTCAGGAACCTGGAGTTAGGATAACACAAACCCTTCAAAAAGTATTCTACTTCCAGGATTCATATCGGGTTTTTCTGAGTGTATGTTGGCAAGGTAGGGAAATAGGAGATAAGTGTAATTTAAACATATTTTAAATATAAAATAAAATGAAAATGTGTTAAAGCAAGAATGAACTAAAACATACCTTTATTTTTATTTTCTTATAGAACCCAGAAAATATCGTATACATGTTAAGGCTCTAAATTTTTTTCACTTTATTTTTGATAATAATTAGTCATTACTGTTTATTGAAAAATGGTATCATGGTAAGGTGTAATTATCTTATTATTATTTTAAATAAATGAATAATGATTTTTCCATTTAAATTTAAATGAATTAATATAAACACATTAAAATAATTCTTGATTTGAATTTATATTAAAAATCTTAAAAAGGTCTTTGGGATCTAGTGGCCAGCAGAGTTCAAAGATAGTACCCTAAGATTTCTGCTCCCTGGTGTAAAATCCTCTCCCCTTGGTGTAGGCAGAACCATAATGAGGTTATGAATGTTTTCTTTGAGCTAATCAACATGGGATTATCTGTTGGGACTGACCCAGTGAAGGAGCCCTTAAAGGAACTGAGTCCTTCCTGGAGCCAGAGATTTGAATCACCAGAGGGCCTGGAGGGATGGGCAGTGCATTGGAAAGAGCTACACATGGCCTCCTGGGGCTGAGGGCATTTCCTAGTCCACAATCAGCAACAGTGTGAGGACTCAGCCCTAAATTGCATGGACACAAATTCCATCAACAAACAGTGTGGCCCATCTTCCCCCAGTTGGGGCTCCAGATAAGGACACAGCCAATACCTTGATCTCAACCTTCAGCAGAAGACCCAGCTAAAAAGTGGCAAACATCTGCCCCCAGAAACTCTGACATAACAAATCTGTGTTGTTTTACATTGTGTTTTAATGATTCTATAGCAACAGAGAATGAAGACAGGTCCTCAACAGTGTTTAACACTATGAGATGCCTGGGATGAATGATCTTGAGAACCACTACTGTCCAAGAGTCTGGGGTATATGTCCCATAGAGGTTTATAGAATGGCATAGGTGAGGGGGTTTCTAGGCTTGTGTTCTCTGGAATCACTTCCAAAACATTTCAACCAAAGAGAGGACTGGGGAGGGGGAGGTGAAGACTGCTGAGTTTTCAGATCACACCACAATTTGAACACAATGTTAGAAATTGTGATATCTCACTGACACATCAATGTTCTGAAACAAGAACATCTTTGATACTCTCTTTTGTTAGTGCAAAACTTAAAAAAAAATCAGTAGAGATATAAATTAATCAAAAATATCCGTATCAAGTCTTTTGGGGGAAAGAAAACAGAAAAATTTCAGTTTGGTCACAAAAATAATGATAGGCTTGGTGTCAGCTTTCTCTACCCACTGATAACATGAACAACATGATGCATACCCTTGGGCACACAAGTGGGTCTCTAACACCATTTTCCACTAAAAGGGCTCCTTGGAGAATGGCTGATTCCATGTTTAGGCCAGAAAAAAAAAAAAAAAAAAACCCTCAGGATGAGCATAAAACTTCCTGTCTTTATGAGAAAACAGGGACAACTTCAAAAACATTAGAAGGACAAGATGGAGTCAGGGAGAAGGGACTCTCTCTGGCCACACTGTGATGATGTGAACTACCAACCTTGATAAAAAATAAATAAAATAAAATAAAATAAAAACACACACAAATAGCAAGCAATGACTTCATGGACCCCCCTGACTCTGGACAAGGCCACATGTCCACGATGACATTCAAGAGAGACAAGTAACAAAGTGTGATAATAACAACTCATGCCAAGCAAGGCCAGTCAATGAATAGCTGACAATTTACGAAATCCATCTGTGTGCTAAGTTGGTGGGAGATATCCCCACACACATGGATTTCTGGTTGTTGTTCCTAGACCAAACTCAGTATTGCAATCACCAGATTGAAGTCTATTAGAGTCAGAAGGACAGACTTTCTAGAATTTCAGAAGGATGGAGACAAAAATACAATCTGTGGATGATAGAACCCCAGTGTTGCTTTCTTCCCCCCAAAAGAAGGTGGAAACTTGCTGCTAAGGAGGTTGGTTCAACAATCAGGAAGGCCTGGTTTCGTAAACACTCTTCTAAATATGAGTCTTCTTATAAGTGTCAGTTCTGGAATGGAGATTTGAGCCTTTAGTATAAAGTGTGGGGCATAGCAAATATCCACTTGACATGATCCTCCCCTGGTGCCCCAGACAGCTAGAGAGACGAGCAAAAACTAGACTAGACTGTTGCATCCACAGAAGTGAACTTCCCACTCCCAAGAACTTAATGTGTGCCTATTTTTAAGACTCTGATTCAGTTTGAAACTGACAAAAAGGGTGTTGGCTAGAAAAGTCTGAGATAGGCAAAAGGTAGAGGCTCCCAAATCTTTCTCCTCCACTCTCCTTGCTGACCTTAATGACTGAGTCTCTGAATCACAGCGCTGAGCTTCACGGTGGGTACCTTTGAGGATGACGGGCGTGGGTGTGGGAAGGGGGATGCACTAACTCAGATGGAGGGGAACACAGAGGAAATGCACTATGAGTTCAGTGACCAGATAATGAGTCAAACCAGGACACTTGTGAGAATGACCAGCAACCATTAATAATTACTCTGGAAAACACGCTTCAGGCAGTTTGGGGATCTAGGGGTGCTGTCCACCTTGACTATGAGTGAGCCCCTGAAGTTCACCGACCCTCCCTAATTTATCTTTGTGTTCTCGGTGAAGAGCTTAATATATGTTTATTACCATTGGTTCTATTAAAAGTTGAATTAGAATGACCATATCAAAGGCAGCAAAGCATTAATTCTTTGGTCCTTTTTCTGATTTTATTCTGGTTTATTCTTACAAAGCTATGTGTTTTATACATTTGACACTGGTCTAACTACTTGATTTGTGCATGATAACTTCCTGTGAACAACCTGCTAAAGAGTGTATGTTAAATATATCAGAATCAAATAATGCTCTGAACAACACTAATATTGTCTTATTTTTCTATTTATTCATATTTATTATGAAACCCACTCAAAGGCTTAACAGCTTATCTTGTACCTATGAGAATAATAATCTCCCTTTTCAAGACACTCATTATTTGAGCATACAATATCTTCAGCATAAATACTATTTCCCACGATCCTAATTAGAAGTTTTGAATAGTCAGTGCATGGAATAAGAGTTATCTTTTTAAACATAGGCCTGGATCTGTTTTTGAGCTGATTTGAATATTTGAATATTTCTAATATTTTAAAGTATATAAAATGCATCATTAATAAGGAAAAGACAACATTCAACATTTAATTCAGCAGTCAGGTTCTAAGCATGTCACATAAAAATCCATATTCATCATTATAATGACAAGAAATACCATTTTGTTATATTATTAATCTACAAGGCTTACAGGGGTGGGTTAAAAGGTGGTTGCCAGTGATGTCAATCATTCAGAATGGCTACGTTATCTGGGAAGGGTACCCGCCACTCACCTCGACATCTGGGCCTCTCTTCGCCTATGCTCCAAGTTCCGTTAGCTTGGCACTGTACCAGCCTCTGGCCCTCTAGGGAATAACCAGGACTGCAGCTGAGCACCACCTGAGCTCCGTACTCATTCAACGATCCTGAAACCAGTCTCCAGGTGACGTGATCTGAGAGCTGAGCTTCAATGCTGGGACAAGTTACCGCTAGAAAAGAAACATACTTAACATCACCATTTTTTTTTCTCAAGGGATCAGATCATGTTTGCTTTTAATGGTAAGACCCTTCTATACGAAACTGATCTTGCTGTGCAAAACAGAAGCCATTACCTATTATTTCAGGTACTTTTCTCTACTACCTACATAGTCACAGAGGGACGATCATGGATATAAAATGGCCTCGATAGCCTCACTGCAGGGGCATTGGTGATCTTGCAGTGACATTGTGGTGTAAAGGGCGAAATCACCCACACAAACTTGTACAGTGCATTTGGGTGGAAAATCTTCATCAGGTAAATGAGCACATGCATAGAAAAATCTTACATATAATTTGTCTCCATTTCCTCTGAGAAACTTGGAATAGAATTGAATAATTGAAAACCAGCTTGGACACATCAGAAAATTGGATGCCCTCATTCCCTTCCTCCCTATGAAACACACCTATATAATACATTCTGTATGTTACTGGATTTATAGGCACACAGTTTTATATGCACACTGCATTAATACTGCACAGATACATGTTTAATAGATCTCAAAGGAGACAATCTTTTCCTGCTCTTAGGAGAAAGCCTAGAATTACAGTAACTACTTAATAAAGAGCAGTAGCTACAAATATAACAATGGTGATAATAGCAAAGGTGGTAGTCTTGCCATTCTCCTGGAGTGGGCTTCAAGGGATCTGCAAATATGCTGAAAATATACGCAAAATTTAATGTTTGTGAGTATATATTTTCTGAAAGGAACAATAATATTTGAAATGAATTTTACAAAGTTAGAACTCTACTTCTTCAAATATGAACATCCACCACAGTAAACCACCTTCAGAATTGACCCCACAGATTAATTTATTGAGCCTGGAAGATGTAGCTAGAGAAACCATAGCTTTTTCAGAATCATATTAATAAATAATTTTATTTATTTAAAAGTAAATTAAATTGAAAAGTAAATTCTATACAAGTTTATTATAATTGAATTAGGCATATCTAAATGTTACAAAAAGCTTATTGCATTTTCCATCAGTAATTTACCAATACCATGAGCAAATAAACTGAAAAAAGGACTTTTTGTATTATGATGATCATATCAATGAGGTTTAAAATGTGAAAAGGATTTGCTAATTTAAAAGTAATCCTTAGATCTATTTCTCTTAAATATTTTTAAATAAAATGATTATCCAAAATTTATATGGATTCAAAATGGATATTCAAAAGTCCTACATGTGAGACCTAAAACCATAAAAATCCTAGAAGAAGAGACAGTCAATAATTTCTTTGACATTGGCTGTGGAAACATTTTTCTAGATACGTCTCCTTCGGCAAGAGAAGCAAAAGCAAAATTAAACTATTGGGACTGCACCAAAATAAAAAACCTTCTGCACAGCAGAGGAAACCACCAACAAAACAAAAAGACAACCTACTGATTGGGAGAATATATTTGCAAAAGATACACCCACTAAGACATTAATATCCAAGCTATATAAAGAACTTATATGACTGAACACCAAATAACCCAATTAAAAAATGGGCAGATGACCTGAATAGACACTATTCCAATGAAGATATAGAGGACCAACAGACACACGAAAAGATGCTCAACATCACTTACCATCAGGGAAATACAAGTCAAAACCACCATGAAATACCACATCACACCTGTCAGAATGGCTAGAATCAAAAACTCAAGAAACAACAAATGCTGATCAGGCTGGAGAAAGGGGAACCCTCATGCACTGTTGATGGGAACGCAGACTTCAGCCACTCTGGAAAACAGCATGGAGTTTCCTCAAAAAGTCAAAAATAGAATTACCATTTGTTCCAGTAATTCCACTACTGGGTATTTAATCAAAGAAAACAAAAACACTAATTTGAAAAGATACATGCTCCCCTATGTTTACTGCAGAATTATTTACTGTAGCCAAGAATCTGGAAGCAGCCCAAGTGTCCATCAATAGATGAACGAACAAAGATACGGTGTGTACACACACACACACACACACACACACACACACACACACACACACTGGAACAGTACTCAGCCATAAAAAAGAATAAAATCTTGCCCATTGCAATGACATGGATGGAACTAGAGGGTATTATGCTAAGTGAAATAAGTCAGTCAGAGAAAGACAGATAGCATCTGATTTCACTCATATGTGGAATTTAGGAAACAAAACCAATGAACAAAGAAAAAAGAGACAACCACACTCTTACATATAGAAACAAAGTGGGTGGTCGTCAGAGGGCAGGTGGGTGGAAGATGGGGGAGAATGGGTGAAGGGGATTAAGGGCACACTTATCATGATGAGTACTGAGTAAGGTATAGAATTGTTGAATCACTATATTGTACACCTGCAACTAATATAACACTGTATGTTAACTATCACTGAATAAAAAAAACAACAAAATTTATATGGATATTCAAGCATTTTACCTACCGATACAAGTAAGAATTTTCTCTAACTGGAATACCTTTAGAATTCCAGGCAGGATAGCTATTTCTGAAAAGTCTTCAGTGCCTATAACCTTGTAAATCCATAACTCAGCTTCAATCCCAATGCCTATTTCAAATAAAATTCATTTCATTTCACCAAGAAGGGTGCTTCTAAAATGGATTTGATTGTTTTCAGTTGCATGAACTAACTCTTACAAGCTCTGCTTCAGCCCGGAAGGATCTGATGGGGCATGCCCAGTGGAATCGGTCGTTTTCTTGGAGCTAATATTACCTACAGTGGTAATCTGCAAATTCTGGATGATTAACTCTTCTTTGTGAACATGCTATTTGGTTTGCTTTGCAATTATTTGATTCTGGTTTAATTGTTGGCTTGAATCTCTTTCTCCCTGGCAGGCTATAAGCTCTTTCACTGTAAACACTGTCTTTTCACATTTTTTCCTTGAGTATAATGTCTGCCCTTAAACAGGTGCTGATGACATATTTATAAATGTGTGTGTGTGTGTGTGTGCACTTCTGCTTTGGAAAATAATGTACTAAGAAGATGTAGAAGAAAACAAAAAACAAAAAACAAAAAAACCCAAAGAAGTGGAGGTGATAACAGCATGGGGATGGAAACCTGAGTAAAGAGAGAAGTGAGACTGGAATAGATATTTAATGTGGAAGTCCACCTGGCCTTTTTTTCTCCAAAGAGGGGGCAGGGGGAGGTTCTTAGAAATTGCTGAGAAAGTCAATTATCATATGGTTTCATTTATTTGTGGAACATAAGGAATAGCATGGAGGACATTAGGAGAAGGAAGGGAAAAACGAAGGGGGGGAAATCGGAGGGGGAGATGAACCATGAGAGACTATGGATTCTGAGAGACAGACTGAGGGTTCTAGAGGGGAGGAAGGTGGGGGGATGGGTTAGCCTGGTGATGGGTATTAAAGAGGGCACATTCTGCATGGAGCACTGGGTGTTATACGAAAACAATGAATCATGGAACACTACATCAAAAACTAATGATGTAATGTATGGTAACTAACACAATTAAAATAAAATAAAATAAAATAAAATAAAATAAAATAAAATAACATAGCTGCCATTGTGATTCTGTTTAATATTTTCAAAGATGCTCTGAGGGAGCAAGACTAGCAAGTGTCTGAGTGTGAGCGAGCGAGGGCATGGCCTGGGCGCTGCAATCCCAGGAAGGTAAACCACGTTGGTGTGAGAAGACAGTTTCCTCCAGGCAGCAGGGAAAAGGGCCCCTCGGACAGTCTTCTCTAAATGCATGTCCACACTCACATGCAAACCACACCAGCAGCCCCAGAAACCAGTGAGCCCTGAGCGGGTGTTGCCTGTAGGGGGTGGGGGGACGTGTCACAAGAGGCTTCCCCCCCTGCCCGGCCCCCGGTGGCCTTGGCCCTGTGCCCAAATTCCGGGCCTTGTGCGAAGAAATGGGACTTGAGTCGACACAGGACACTTTGCAGGCCCCAAATACTGCCTCCAATCTCCCCTTGGCGTTTCTGTGAGGTGAGCAGCCCCGGTCTCCCAGGTCAGAACCGGACTCCGGTTTCCACAGCGTTTCTCCCCACCCCTCCCCGGCAGGGACAGATTTGCTGGCCCTCCCCACACCACCCCCTTCCCCTGCACATGCTCATCCCACCTCCTTACCCCTCGTCCACAAGCAAGCTCTTAATTTTGGTGAAAAACTCCACCCGCATGCCCTTAAAGAAATTTAAAATATATGTGTATTTCTCTCCTTACACTTTTTCATTAAAAACCTAAAAGTTGTCCTCTTAAGTTTAAATAATTGACAGTTATATGACAAACAAGTTATGGTAACCATTTATACCTGATGTAAAAAAATCACTTTTCCTCAGATCCAAGACAATAAAAAAAAAAAAAAAAAACAGTGATTTGAAACTTCCAAATATTCATTTTTACAAAATACAAGGCTACCCCCAAATTTATTTCATTCTGTGTTCCCTTGAACTGTTCCATTCCACAATCCCTACAGAAACACATTCTAATGTGATTTTAGGTTTGAAAGTCCTTTATAACTAGTCCTGGGACATTTACCAGCTGCAAAATTTTGTTGTCATTTTCTTTATAATATATAACTGATCAAATTAAAGCTATAATAATTTTTATAATATTTTAAAGGAAGAAAGTGGGATTTCATTTACAATACGCTGTGCTATCCATTTTGATATACATTCATGATACATTAGTGACTTAGAGATAAGCCTTTTTATTTATGCATTACTGATTTTTAGAAAGCGACAAGTTTGAGTGTCAATTTTATTGCTATATTTTTACTTTGAACAAGTGTTTTGTTATAGATATTTTATTCACGGAAGGTAAAGGAAATAGTTTGTTAGAGTGATCTCTAACAAACTCCTCTCTTCACACACCTCTCTGGCTATAAAACCAAATATCACCATTATCAGAAACTGTTTGAGAGAGAACTCCTTAAATTTCATCGAAAACAAAGAGCTGGAAGCCACTAGATTTGCACAAAGAAAACCACTCATTTCTGCAGACTCGCACCAATGTTCTGTATTTTTACCTCCGTTTGGTGCTCTGACAGTTTTCGGTCTGTTTCTTTATTTCTCTTTTTTGTTGTCGTTTGGATTGTTGGTTTCTTCCTGCTTTTTAGGTATTCAGGTAAATTTGTATGGAAAGATCCAAACAGAAAGTGCACAAATTCATATTACATAGTTAGGCAGATTTTTACATAGTAAACACACCCTCGTGTGATCAGCATGAAGAATCGGAACGTTAGCTGCACCCCAGAAGCCCACCCGGGCCCCCCCCGACCACCGGCACACATGCTTCAAGGACAGAGGGGATGTCAACCGCACCTAAGGATGTAAGCCTGCCTTCTAACGCTGCACGACCTTTGCGTGTGTCCTTGGATGAGTGCACTTACGCGTATCTGTGGGCGTTTTTCTCAGAGCGGAAATGTGGGCTCATAAATGGTATTTTCAGCATCCACACCTGCTACCAAGTCTTCTCCCGAAAGAATGTATCAACTCCCACGTTCACCAGCTCCAATTTTTCACATTCTTGTCAACGCCTGATGCCCAGTCTTTTTTATTCTATAAACTTGACAGTTCCGACATGGGAGGCTAGTGGTAGCTACTGGACATTCTGCATTCTTCTTACTGGAGTTCTCTAAACTGTCTGTGTTTGATACACATCCTTCAAATATCTTTGCCCTTTTTGGGTTTGCCTTGACCAGGCTCTTAAACAGGTGCTTTGAGAGATGGAATATTAAAATTTAATGGAGTCCCATGTATCTTCTTTTCCCTTTGGTACTGGAGATTTAAAGGGTGTTCTTTTGAAGTCTTTCCCTAACCCAAGCTCATGCGGGGGGATGACAGATTCCGTGAGGCTGTATTTTCACAGAAGCTTTAGGTCTGACCTTTCTCACTCAGGTCTGTAATCATCTTGCATCAATTTTGTACATGCGGAGGTGTAGAGCTCAAGATTCATGTTTTCCGTATGTGTTTCCAGTGAACCACTTGCTCCAAAGACCACCTTTTCCCACATTATGCCTTTGTCAGAATTCAACCCAATGTGTCCTGGACTCTGCATTCTCTGCCCCTGGTCTGCTTGTACTCCCCCGTCCTAGTACCTCACTGGTTTAATTCCAGTGCCTGAGTAATGAAACCAGATATCAGGGGCTCTAAGAAGTACATGGTTTGTGAGACTGCAGGCAGGCATCTCTTTTGTGAAGAAATTTTGGAAGGAACGAGGAGAGAGAAATACCCTGTGTTAGAGAACCACTCAGACAAGGTGACCTGAAAGAAAAGTTCATTTGGATATTTAGGATTTGGACATTGATCTTCTTAAAACTTTCCTCTCTGACAGACCTTGGGAATAGTTTGCATTCCTTAGGACTGTGGTTCCCTGGTTTGAAGTCACTGTAAAAGAACAACTGTAGGATCCAGCCTCCCTTACCTGCCGAGACACACCAGCTGTGACCTCCCCAACAACTCCCTACAGGGCGCACGACCACCAGTCCACACTTTGCACCTGCAGGACTCTGTGGCTGAAATCCACTCTTCCTCCAACGTGACATAGGCTCATTCTTCAGGCAAATATTCATCCAAACTGGTTCCAATTGGATTAATGAGAACCACAGAATCTGGTGAAGAGCTTTGTCTGGAAGAATACTTCGGGGGAAAGCCCTGAGTGGGTCGACGGGACGGCGACTTCTGCTCTGTGTGTGGGAACAGGAGAAAGCACAGTGCACACAGGGAGGCTGGGCTGATGAGAGCGCAGTCCAGGATCCCCCTGGAAGGAGGGCCTTGGAGCCCAGAAAAGTGGTGGCAGGGAGATGAGGCAGAAGGCATGCCGAGAGCGTAGATGTGGTTGTCGCTGGAGGACGAGACTTCGTATGGCTTCCCCTCCTTCTGTCACTCTTTCTGTGGGTCCCAGGCTGCCCACACGTGAGCCATGCCAGAGGAAAGCCCATCAGCTGATCAGAGGATTTAGGACTATGAGCCTAAGAGAACATTGTATTTAAAGAAAAATAAATACATTTTAAAGGAAAATAGGCTGGAAAAAAAAAATGAAAATTGAGAGAATTTTTTTTAGGGAAAAAACTCAAAACAATTAAACTAAAAGCCATGAAAGAAGATGCTGTGTTGTGGCACAAAAATGCATGTGACACACAGAAGTGTCACACACCCCTGTGCACGCACGCACATGCATGTACACAGACATAAACTATGCGTGCATACAATATTTACCATATAAATATGACACATGCTAAACGATTACATAAGTCAATGCATAATTGTTTAACAAGGGGTTACTTAAAAAAACAGCCTGTTTTTGTGATATTCTTAATTTTTTATTTCTTCCCACGACATCAATACTTTGAGGGGAAAAAAGAATGGTCAACAATAATATAAGACAGAGGAGGAATGCAAATGCACGCCACGTTCAGGCAGGTGCGGCGACCGATGCGTGTACCACTGGGTATTTTGCCCTATGGGGACGTTCTCATGTGGTGACATTATACAGAGCGGAAGAATGGGGTAAGGTACGACTGAGCATCTGCAGGATGGCGGGTTAAAGGAAGCTGGAGCTAAGAGCTCGAGCAAGGAGCAGGAGAGTAGGACCCCCGGGAGGCAGGAAGGGAGGAGCGCGCTGAGGTCCACGGGGGGCAATTTCTGCGGTTTCCCACTTTGGCCCAGGGGCCCCGCCTGTCAAAGCCAGCTGGGAGGGAACTTGCGTGTCTCCGCTAAGACTTACAAAGACAATGTGGAATTATAGTCAGAAGCCAACGTAAAGCAGTGTGAATGCCACTGTGCTGAGAGTTCTAAAGAAAATACTTAATTCTTCCTTAAGAAACTATCTTAGACTGGGATTCCCTGCGGTTTGGCCCATGTACCTGCCCGTCCTCCCCAGTTACCTGCAGCCACAGAGGGCTGATAATGACTTGCATTCGTGTCATGTTTCCCAAAAAGTCCCTTTCACATTGTATATGGAATTGTACATATAATTTTACACTAAGTTGATCCTCACAACAGCACTGTGACAGGGAAAACTGGTGTTTTCATTGTTAGTTCTGTTTTATGGATAAGCAAGTCAGCTCAGGCTCACCCAAGCCAGACTTCACCCGGGTCCCATGTTTTATTTCTCGGATGCTGTCATTTCCTCCACCACTAGAAACAATGCAAGAAAGTTGTGTTTATTCGACATGTCATTAAAACAAGTGACACTGGACACGGTTTTCAGAATTAACTCAGTGAAGACTGCAGACACACTAGCCTATGAATGTTGTATAAATAATGACATAATTAAAAAAAATGTTTTAAAATGTTAGTTCATCTGGAAAATATAACAAGAGAAAGCATTCCGTTTACATAAATGCTATAAATCAGTTTTTATGACAATTATAAGTGAATAAGTTGCCAGGTCTACCTTAGGGAAATCAAATACTTTCAATAAATATAGGTTGAAAAAATTAAATTAAAAAAATGTAGGTTTAGCTGGCTTGGTAGGAAGTACACAATCGGCCAGTTTACCTTATATTCTTTCCTTAAAATAAGAGGAAATACAGGGGCGCCTGGGCAGCTCAGTGAGTTAAGCATCTGCCTTCCACTCAGGTCATGATCTCAGGGTCCTGGGGATCCAGTCCCTCATAGGGTTCCCTGCTTAGCAGGGAGTCTGCTTCTCCCTCTCCCACTCCCCTTGCTTGTGCTCTCTCTCTCTCTCTCAAATAAATAAATAAAATCTAAAAGAAATAGGAAATATAGATTCTCTTCTATCATCTTAAAGAAAACAACTCTCATGGGGCCATTTTCTTAGATTTCAACAAATTCAAGAACACATGTGCCCCTGACCATTACCCAGTATTTGACATAGTTCATAGCATTAAGTGTTGACGTGCTTGACAAAGTAAAAAATCCCAAAACGATACTTCTCAAATCAGCTCAGTTGAAAGTACAGATAATACAAAGCTGTGCACACACACACAAAGAAACACACTTTCTCTATCTTGTGAACATGTCAGTGACAACACAAAATATTCTGCATTTTACTTGAGAAATCCTAGCTTTTAATTTTACCATGAGTGATTCTGATTTATTATAGACTCATTCAGCCTGTGGCAAAGTAGGAAGACTAACAGTTGTTTTGTTTAAGATATTCAGACAATGACAGCATTCCACTATAAATAAAAGCCCTTCAGCCTTCCCACCCCCATAAAGTACAGACCCATATCATAAATCTTCTGGGATATTCCAATCAGCCCCTACATGCAGGGATGCAATTGTCATTTCTCATTTAACAACAGATTTTCCCCCCATCATACTCAATGCGGGTAAGTGCTTCTTACTACCAAGTTTAGTTCAAGCACATTTAGTTAGATTTATAAAATTACAATTAGATGCCATTGGAGTAAAATGATTTAATCAACCTCATAAATGTGCTTCCTACTCACAATTTAAGCAAGCTTTCAGCAAGTCATTAATGATCTGTACTCACTGGACAGGGGAGGGAGAAGCTGGTTTCTGCTCTGGAGCATTAGAAGCCGAAGAACACGCCTGCTTTGGCTTAGGTAAATAATGAATATAAGGTCTTTAGGGGGAAGCACCACACAGAGGCAACAGAAATGCATTCCACATCCTCCAATTTCAACATTGCTCCTTGAGGAATCCCCTCAATAAAGACTGGATTGAGAGTATGGGATTCTTAAGGAAATAACTTGGTTTTGGATTTTTGTTTTAACCTCAGATTTTAACCAAATGCTTAGTGTGTGAATTATTTAGAATAAGAGTAACGAGGGCTGCCTGGGTGGCTCAGTCAGTGAAGCGTCTGCCTTCAGCCCAGGTCATGATCCCAGGGTCCTGGGATTGAGCCCCACGTCGGGCTCCCTGCTCAGCGGGGAGCCTGCTTCTCCCTCTCCCTCTGCCCCTCCACCTGCTTGTGCTCACGCTGTCTCTCAATAAATAAATAAATCTTTAAAAAATAGAATAAGAGTATCGAATTAATAAAGAATGAAATCATAGAGTTTTAAAAGCAAACTTCTAGCAGGTAATTTATGGGTCACCTGAGAGTGCTCAGCTTTTCACCCTCAGACAAAAAATGTCCAAACACTTCAAAGCTCCTACCCGCCCCATCCCCAAGATTCCTGATTGAATCTAAACCCTCTGAACATTCTCACATTCTGGTCCTGAAAGTGCTGGATTTCTTCTCATTCTGGGACCTACTGCCTTATTCAATTATGAACTTTATACAAAAGCCTCTTGAGATCAGACATTTTTCTGCTCCAGTCTTCTTATGATTTTGCTGCTTTGTTAGTCTTAATAAATATATCTTAGTAGAGTTGGACCCTAGAGCATTTACATAACTAACTGTAGTCAAAAAACTAATATTCCAACTCTATCCATAGCTTAAAGGTAAACACCTTCCATGAAATCTGATCTCAATAAGAAAACGAGACCAGTATTGAATTAACCTCATCCATGTAGTGATACTGGCAAATACTGTTCAGAATTTTTTTTGTAATTCTATAATCTAAGTTCCCTAATAGAGCCATTTTTTTCAATTACCTAAATGGCTTATTTTTTAATTATACTAAATGAGTCTAAACAGACCTCCAGACAGGATGAAAATGGTGCTGCTAATCTAAGTGTAGATTACTAGTACAAAATCTTGGTGTTTCACAATTTCTGTCGCTGTGCTTCCAAGAAAGGAATCCACAGCACTGACGTCACTGACGGCTCTCTTTTAGAAAGTTGGCTTTTCACTTGCTTCTAAACATCCCTCAAAGTTTCTCATTGTGGTGATGTGTCTTGTTTCTATTTGTTCGTTTTATGAGCCCCGCTTTCTAAGGTCATGGTTCCAGTATGCGCCGATAGCCGACACTGAGCCAGCTACTAGTCAGTTCCTATAATTAGGAACATCTTTAGAGTTTTTGTGGAAAGAAAATTGTTTGCTTAAAAATATTTTATGCATTTGCTTAAATATCCTTTCCCATTTCCCCTAGTGAGAATTGCCTCCTTGCATCGTTTTAAATAAGAGTTTAACAATGTCTCCTGGGTAATTTGTAGGTTATGATGAACATGACCTTAAGTCCTAAAATTATTGTGTATTTAGCATAGTTAGTGCCATGAGAGCAGGGCCAGAGCCCTGCCCGAGGACCTGTGGGCTCTATTATGGAGATAAACCGTACAAACTAGGGATTGCTGTCTAAGCCAGTGGCCATTCAGCTGATGTAAGCCTAATAGGAAATGCTGTATGAATCGATGGAGACACCTGCTTTATTGGTCAGATCCTCAATCTTTTATACTTTGGAAACAGACCAGCAGAGACCTCAAGGGAGAAGATAAAAGAAGAGTGAGCAGTCATGCATGCTTCCAGAAAGTTGGTGGTGCGTTACTGCAGAAAGGATGAGGGAGGGGCACCTGGGTGGCTCAGCCATTAAGCGTCTGCCTTCGGCTCAGGTCATGACCCCAGGGTCCTGGGATCGAGCCCCACATCGGGCTCCCTGCTCAGCGGGAAGCCTGCTTCTCCCTCTCCCACTCCCCCTGCTCGTGTTCCTTCTCTCGCTGTGTCTCTCTCTGTCAAGTAAATAAATAAAATCTTAAAATAAAAGAAAGAAAGGATGAGGGAGGAGCCAGGGAAGCTGGTGCATGAGAAGGCACGCACCTAGATTCAGTGTGAGTGAAGAGTCTGCTGCATCCTCTGACTCTGATTGGCACTATGATGACGTCAGTACGGAATAAATAAGTTGTACCTACGTACATTCCTTATGCCAAGACTCCACATATAAAGGATCACATGGTGCATCATGACCATGCTTGAGAAGGGCTAAACTGGAAAACTTGAAACCTGAAAACTTCCTTCTAGCGATGCTTAAATTGTTTCTAAATTCTTGTAATTCAATGCATAATATCATACAAGGCATCTGGTTATGTTCTTCTTCAAAAAGCTTCAGTATGGGTGACAGATGTATAGAAACAATCTTTCTGGGGGCGCCTGGGTGGCTCAGATGGTTAAGCGTCTGCCTTCGGCTCAGGTCATGATCCCAGAGTCCTGGGATCGAGTTCCGCATCGGGCTCTCTGCTCCTTGGGAGCCTGCTTCTCCCTCTGCCTCTCTCTCTCTCTGTCTCTCACGAATAAATAAATAAAATCTTAAAAAAAAAAAAAAAAAAAAGAAACAATCTTTCTGGATGGTACATGACTGTAACATTTCAAGTAACCAGCATTACATCGTTCTGTGGGGAGATTTATTTCAAGAACTCATAGAGATAGAAATGTGTGTTAAGCTTCCTATCCTCCCATAACTTTAGATTTAGAATCATCATATGAAAGTTAAAATGTCAATAGACTTATTTTTAGTAAAATTAATAAACTTCGTCATTCAATGGAAAGGAAAAGAATAATTATTAGTTATGCACAGAATATGCAGAATGATCTCTAAAGTGTTGTGTTTAATATATTAATTCCTTAAAACTATATATATAAAACCATGCACAATTTCAATTTTTCAGGATTATTTTGCATTTGAATAAGTGCATGCTCTCTCTGTGCCTGAACCAGATGTAGAAGTATTTTGGAGCCAGACACGAGGAGCAGAGCCCTGGTCAGCTGACAGGAGACTGCCTGGCCGAGCACACATCTCTGGCTACTTGTCTGGGAAAAGGCTCACCTATCCAGCCTAAAAGGGTGAAAACCTCTCATGTTCATGAGTCACTCTGGTTACATGGCAGCAACTTAAAAAACAATTGTAAAAAAAAAAAAAAAATAGTTTCCTCACATCTTCTCTGACAGGGGCCAGGATATTCATTCTGCAAGTACTTAAAAAGATACAGCCATAGTCAAATGGACAAATGCACCTGCTCCTTCAGAGTTTATGTTTCTTCGAGATGGACAATAGTAACTAACACAGTCCAATTCTCAGGACCATAAATGGCCTCCATGAAACAAGACCCAGATTTACCACTGAGCACTTAAGTGCAAACTTTTCTTTCTCATGTTTATCAAGGAGACAAGGGGAACCTGTTTACAACTCCAGTTAAAACACAAAAAGCTGGACTAAGCCATGTTCAATCTTTGCAAATGAAATAAAAGAAGCAGAAAAATCATAGAGTAAAACACAGCTCATCCTAAAGAGAAGGACTGAATCTAATCTGAAATTGTATCTAAACTCCTACAGAGTATCAAGATCCCAAAATGGCATTCTCAATAACAATATCAAGTTTGCACAACCCCACTGTGCCGTCTGAAAACATTTCATCCCAGCAGAATGCACAGTAGTTGAGGTTGGGCACTACTAGATGGTCACTGGAAGGAGGCTTCCGCAGGCCGGCCACGGCGCCTCCTAGCCTTGCACAGAGCTGCACAAACCCATCCTGCAAAGCGATGCACCCTGACATCAAGGAGCAGAAACCAGCCAAGCTTCTAGTGGACGTTTCACAACTTCGTGTAGGCTCACCTAACTCATCAGAACCCCACCGACTCTGTTCCCTGGGTCTGCAGCAGAGCCGGGACGAACTGGGGCGGGCTGGACGTGGAGCAACGCAGCACCAAGAGACTGGGCAGGGGTCTCTGGCTCATGTTGCCAGCTGAGGCTCTGCACTGACCTTCTGGTCCGAGCTATTTTTCCAAATCTTGTAACAAACACACTTACTTGGAAGATCCCTAGGGATAGATTCATGCCTCCTATCTCATATGCAGACCTTTCCTTTTCTTTTCCTTTTAGCTTTAATGTGTAATATTTTTAATACATATGCACATGATGATTATGTTTTTAGATCAAGTGGAGATGGGACTTTTCTTCATGGGCTTTGCTAACATCTTAACTGAAGTCCCTTGTAGATGCACAGTGTAGGGAGGCTGGGCCCCTCACGGCAGCTACACGTGCAGAGCCTGGCGACTAGCATGGAAGGGCCAGCGCCAGACAGACGGCCTCAGTCCCGACTCCGCTGTGGTCCAATCGTGCAACCTTAGGGGGTTTCCACTTCTCGGGGTCTCCGGGACCCCTCTGTATGATGGGGATAATAACAGTGTTTCGAAGATCTGGTAAAGGACTCAGAGACTGGAAGCACTGTCAAATGCTTATGACATGCCTGGCACGTAGTGGAAACTCAGTGATGCCAGACGGAGAACCGATTTCCTAACACAGGGGTTCAGGGACACGATTTAGGATAAGACGATGTTTGTCAAGGTGCTAAATGTGAAGTATAACATGTATTCTACTCTGAAAATGGGGGTAATCCATGAAGACAGCAACATAAGCAATTTTTAGGCCATTTTCTTTTTTTTTTCTTTTTTTTAAATTTTATTTATTTGACAGAGAGAGGGAACACAAGCAGGGGGAGTGGGAGAGGGAGAAGCAGACTCCCTGCCGAGCAGGGAGCCCGATGCGGGACTCGATCCCAGGACCCTGGGATCATGACCTGAGCCGAAGGCAGACGCTTAACGACTGAGCCACCCAGGTGCCCCTTTAGGCCATTTTCTAAGGGATTAAGTGGATAAATATATATCCCCCAAAACATTTCATAAACAATATTCTTTTATATTTACAAAAACACATATGTGCACTACACATATATAAATATATAAATATAAATATATACACATATATGCATATATTTATATGTGTGTAATATGGATAAATAAATATATACACGTGTTTATACATGTATGCACACATGTATGTGCATGTATATGTATAAATGTATTCTATACAGATGAATACATACACCTACGTATGTGCTGATGCATACATAGCTAGCTAGCCAAGTACCTAGATAATATATTTATATATAATCTTAGTTTTCCTATGTTTGGGCTATTTACAGGTCGTATAAAGCTATTTGGTATGGCTTTAATTTGTGCTCCCTTTCCCGAAATATACAGACATTGCATTTGATCAGGTAACATGCTCATGATGCCTGCCACATAGTAGGTCTCCAGTAAATTGTCCATGACAAACTCGCTTCACTGACTAACACCTGTGATTGAAAAAGAAAACCTATACATCAGGACTAGGACTTTGAATTAGTTTTTCATTAGAGGACAATTTTAATGGTTTTGCTTTCTCCTAAATGCAAAGTACATTATGCATATCTATTCATCATTTGGTCAAACTGTTAAACCCATACTTTAATACCAACAGCCTCCCTCGTTCTATTATGCCACCGGCATGAATCTTATCTTCAATGATCCAAATCCAGTCTCAGTAAATAATTAAAATGAAAAGAAATGCGCCTCAGGCACCTGCCTTACAGATCTCTGGGATGGGGTGGTGAGCAAACTGAAACAGTTATTTATTACAGCCTTCCCTTCAGTAAACCTAAGGGCCACACCAACAGATTTTATTTACCATTTACATTTACTACGTATCAAAGCGGAAGTGTTTCTTTTCTCCTAAGAGTCAGGGTACTGATCTACATACTATTGCAGTCAGCAAAGAAACAAAATCGTGTCATGCCAACAAAGTACACAGAGGAACTGGCCTGAGGGAAATATGCATTTCAGAGTTCCATAGTAACCAAATTTTCTGACTCCGAGGTAAAATTTTATGCTTACTCTGTGCAATTTCTTTAATTTAAATTAAGTGAAAAAACACCACCCCACCAAGATTAAATAGGTTTTCCAGTCTTTGAATACCAAAGAACTTAAATAAAATGTCCATTTCTCCCTTTGATAAAATCTAACGGACAATAGGGACACAAGAAATACTTGAAAGTTTCAAATGATACTTAGAAAACTTTGGGTTGATTTTTTTCCATTTTGTTACAAAAACTCTATGTATTGTCTGTGTTACTGAATAGCAGTCACTATCAATAAAAGCTTTAAAATGCAAATTGGCTTTTTCCCATTTCACAACCATTTAAATGAACATACTATAACTCCTTTATCCTGGGATCCTCATTTGTATGTAAGAAATGATTTCGTGATTTATTTTTTAATTGTAACTTTAAAGCAATGGTCCATCTAGAATATGTATTTTGAAGCAGAAAAATTCAAAAGCATGTATAAATTAGGCCACCTTCTGTGTGTAATATAATCTTTCACATAGGCACAAAATAGTACTCTTAATTGATGTAACATTTGTCTTCGCCCTGCCAAAGACCTCTCATTCCTGATTTTTCCAGAAAATTTTAGACATAAATGTATGTCAGCCTTGAAATCATTTGGTTCTACCACATACCCTCAAACAAAAGGTGGCTCCCTCACCGTCAGCTAGTTAATGCTTTCCAGAATGAATTACATGCTAGGCTATATAGTGGCACCTCTCTTCCTGTCCCTGGGCTCAGTTTTATAACACATGAGACTCACAAGCCATGAGATTCATTAGGGACAGAAGGACATGGAAGTTGGGAGAAGGGGCTGTCGCCCTAGGTTTCCTGGAACCAAATCCCCATTGGCTGCTTCCTGTGTCTGACACCAGACAACTTTCCCAACCAATCCCTCTGAGGTTCTCATCTGTCCAGCGGGACAACAGCTGCATACCTCATAAGAGTTAAATGGGGTAATTTTTGTAAAGTTTTTGGAACCCAGCTTGGAAGATAGTAGGGTGTCCAGGACTGGTCTTAAAAGAGCTATTAAAGCGCCTGGGTGGCTCAGTCGGTTAAGCCTCCAACTCTTGATTTTGCGGGGCTCGATCTCAGGATCGTCTCCCTTGTCTCTGCCCCTTCCCTGCACAGAGCCTTGAATTCACATTGCACTACGGTGTAGCACCTCCCCAGGCAGGTCCTGGGAGCGACACACAATCGCTGTGCTTTCAAAATGCCTAAAGCATCCCTACCCCATCAGTGCCACCATATAGCTTTCCCTGGGGCAGCAGGAGACCTCCAACAGTACACTGAAATACTTCCCTCAGTGTTTTTATAATGACCAATCACATTTACTTGGTTGCAAGTTGTGGATTTGGGCTATCTCAGTTATTTGCTTTTTATTAAATCAGTAAGATAAGGAAAGCAATATTTTCTCCATAGGATTGTTACTATAATTGAATGATGTAGCACAGACACGTTTGACGTGGTCCAACGTCTATAGTGACCATTCAAGAAATTGGTCCAATTATTACCACTATTTCCCGGGACCATGCACTCATCCCAGCAGACAGCCATCTCCTCTGTAAAGGCTGATCCCAGGCTGAGCATCTGCATGTGGCTCCATCAACATCTAATCTCTTCCTGCTATGACTGCACCAGTCATTTATCTCAGGTCCTGTGCACTTGTGGAGACTCCAAAGGGCAAAGGCTTATCTTATCAACCTTCTTATGCCAGTAGTCGAAACCAGAGGTCTTCACAGAGCACATGTCACCGAACGGGTGGATGAGCTCGGGTGTGTACAGCACCTCCCCATACGAGTCATTTCTTTGGCTCTCTGTGCCCCCTGGAGTATCTCACACACTTTCTCCATGGGATCCAAAGCATTTTGTCCACTTCTCTCTTTTTGAAATTCTTGGCTTTTTTCTTTCTCTACCCCCAACTAAGGACTTAGAAAGCTATATTGGGCCCTTTGCCTCCTAATTCTGACATAGTTGGTTCTTTATGTTGGGGTTTTATGATGGCAACCCATTTACTGCCAAATAGAAACCACTTCCATTGGCATTCTGGAGACCAAGCTGTAAAGCAGGGTTAAAAATCTGGGTTGCATAATTGCTTAACCCAATGAGGTATGGCCTGAAGACTTAAATATGGCTCATACATAAAAAAGAGTTTACGCTTATACTCAAGGCATTCTGTCCAGCACATGTTCAGGACGAAATGATTCAACATTACAGTGACACACGGTTCTTGCTCATTGCATCAATCTGTGAAGTAACAGGCACATATGTGAGCAGCCTTTCATTAATCCAAAGATAATGCTATATTAGTTAAAATAAAATGCCAAAAAAAATACCACTGAGACTATATGTGTGTGATCCCCAATAAGCTGGATTATCTTTAGGAAAAGTGATGTCTTTAAAGCTTTCCCTATAGCTTTAAAAAACATGGAAGTATCTGTGTCCATTGGGGCATTTTTAGTAAAATCAATTATGTCCCTAGAAATATTTACAACCAAAAACAAGATTGATTTTGTAGGAAAATGGAAAATATTCTTTCAATTAATTTTCCAAATTGTTGCATTCATATTAAATACATTTTGAAAAAAAAAGTGTCATTTTATATTCTGTTTTAACCAAATAAAAACAAAAGTGAGAAGTCACTGTGGTATTGGCAAAAAAAAAAAAAAGACACATAGATTGATGGAGCAGAATATTAAACCCAGAAATAAACCCCCCAAACACATAGTACACTGACCTTTGGCAAAGGAGCAAAAAGCAATACAAATGGAGCAAAGATAGACTTTCAACAAATAGCGCTGGAACAACCAGACATCCTCATGCCAAGATGAAGATAGGCACATACCTTACACCTGTCACAAACATTACTTTGAAATGGATCAAAGACCCAAATGTGAAGTATAAAACTCCTAGAAGGTAACATAGGAGAAAATCTAGGTGACCCTTTATTGGGGGGATAACTTTTTAAGGACAACCCCAAAGGCATGTTCCATGAAAGAACGAATTGATAAGTTGTACTCCAGTAAAACTGAAAACTCCTGCTCTGAGAAAGACACCGTCAAGAGAATGAGAAGACAAGCCAGAGACTGGGAGGAAATACTTGGAAAAAGCATCTCTGATAAAGGACTGGCAGCCAAAATATTCAAAGAACTCTTAAAACTCAATAATAAAGTGAACGTCTTGATTAAAAGTGGGCAAAAGCCCTACAAATCAACCTCACCAAAGAAGGTAGACCAATGACAAATAAGCACATGAAAATACGTTCCACAGCATATGTCATCAGGGAAATGCAAGTTAAAACAACAAGGAGATACCCCTACACAGGTATTAGAATGGCTAAAATCGAGAACACTGACAACAGCAAATGCTGACGAGGATGGGGAGCAACAGGAACTCTCACTCATTGCTGGGGGGGGGAATGCAAAATGGCGCAGCCACTTTGGAAAACTAAACATACTCTTACCATGTGACCCAACAATCATACTTCTTGGTATTTATTCAAAGGAGATGAAAATGTATGCCCACATAAAACCTGCACCTGTATGCTTATAGCAGCTTTATTGATAAGAGCCAACACTTGTAAGTAACCAAGTTGTCCTTCAGTAGGGGAATGGATAAACTGCGGTCCATCCAGACAATGAAATATTATGCAGCACCAAAAAGAAATGATCTATCAAGACATGAAAAGACATACAGGAACCCTAAATGCATGTCACTAAGTGGAAAAAAAAAATTCTGAAAAGGCTACAGAATATATGATTCCAAATATATGACATTCTGGAAAAGGCAAAACTATGGAGACAGAAAAAAAGATCAATGGTTACCAGGTGTTGAGGGGTGGGGGGGGGGTGGATAACAGGCAAAGCACGGAGATTTTTAGGGCAGTGAAAAATTATGTATGATACCATAATGGTGGATACACATATTTATTCACTTGTCCAAACCCATAGAATGTATGATGCCAAGGGTGAACCTTTATGTGAGCTATGAACTTTGAGTGATAATGATGTATCAAACTAGGTTCATCACCTGTAACAAATGAACTTCTCCATTTGTTCGTAGGGAATGTTGATAATGGTGGGGGAGGGAGTATATGGGAAATCTCTGTACTTCCTGCTCATTTTTTCTATAAGCCTAAAGTTGTTATAAAAGACAAAGTCTATTTTAAAAAAAATGATGTAAGAATAAAAATTACATTTACATCATTTACACAGTTACCTTGTCATTTATTGTATCTTTCTCGGACACTATACAAATTTTAAATGGCTTTGCCTTTAAAACCTAGCACATACTTGACATTTTAAGCATAGCACCCAGAGAACTTAAAACAAAACAAAAAAACACCGATGCCTGTTTTCCACCCAAAACTAGTTAACCCAGGATCTCTGAGAGTCAGACCTGGACATATAGTAATTTTTAAAGCTCCCTACATAGATTTATGTGTAACCAGGGTGCCGAACAACTGGCATAATGAAAAGGGCACAGGATTTAGAACTAGAGAGAATGTAATCCAACCCGAACTCTGCAGATAAGCACTTTCACTTCATTGGGAAGGTCGTGTGTGTCCTCCCTTTTCAGAGCTGTCAGGAGATTTAGAGATAAGCTATTTGAAACATATGGTACATAGTAGACACATTACATTGACAAGGATTATTCATAACCTCTAGGGTGTGTGCAAAGTGAGCGGAGTCTTAAGTGCCTAGGACATGGTTCTCACTATACAGAGCCCAAAATATACAGTGTTATTGCCATCCATAGGATTAGGCTCGAATTATCTAGGATTGAACTTAAAAACCTACTGATGCATCTTATTATCCTAGCTCCCTTTACTATTTCTTAATTATAATAAAATAGTACTTTATTAAATAAAAAGTGAGAAATATTACTATTGTCTCAATAATGCCTCACTGCCTCTCAGGAAAAGCAATAATTTTCTGCAAAAATAAATAAATTAAATAAATAAATAAATAGATGAAAATGATCACAGGAAAAACAAGAACTATGGAGGAAAAGTCAATTATATTCTGTAAACATTTATGTGTTCATAGCTAAGGAGTTTAAATAATTTCAACATGACCAAAATACTACACACAAAAAGAGGTCAATAAACTAGTTTTATAATTGAAGATCATGTGGAAACATTTTTCAAATATCATAGGAATGAAAATAGTTTATGTAGAAATATTATATAGTTCTCAATTGTTAGAAACTAGGTAGTTATATTACTTCCACTTTGAGGCTAGTTTTAATATAGATACAATGAAAATCTTGGTGCACATTGTGCACACGTGTGCATGCGTGTGCATGTGCGTGTGTGTGTGTGTGTGTGTGAACTTTTGCTGTCTTTGGCTCTGCATTATGTACTTATTATTTTTTAAGACTACAGTTCTAGCATGGGCCCAAACTTCTGACCTTTTTAAGAATATTATACCATAAAGAGCTTTCCAGAAGACTTACTGCTCTTCACAAATCAGTGACTCATTTACTGAGCACCAATGTATTATGTAGAGTTGGTGATACACCAAGAAGCAAGGCACTGCCTTTAACCTCAAGGAATTTATAAGGAGGTGGGAGGCGAAGAGGAAACTCATGTTGAATTATGTCTCAATATTTTGCATAGAATGCTATCGCGAGGCCATGTGTCTCAACATCTTCTCGAATTCATCTAACCAAATTGAAAGTGACAGCATGGGCAAGGTTTGCTGTTTAAATCACACCGTCTAGATCCTGACGGAACCAACGTGATTCTATTTGACCAACTTTCAAGAAGGCTGAGCTTATCTTACATGGTTGGAGCATTTTCTGTGGAGTAGATTGGTTTCATTTTTTTATCTTATTTTTTAATTTTTTTTAGCATTTGCAAATGTAGATTGGCTCTAATATTACCACGATGCAAGAGACCAAGGCCTCACAGGCCGTGGGAGAGGGTCTCTACACTGAGGAATGTGGAGTTCTCACCCGTGAATCTCGCTCCAAATTACATCTGCCAGGACGTGCAAAGGCACTGGAACACTCACGTTTACACGTGGGAGGCTTGCCCGTGTTGTTCCATAATCCATCTTCCCGACACACGGCGGCTGCTTGCTGGCCAGCATCCAGCTGAAAGCCCTCGTTACATTCATACGTCACTTTACTATCCAATGTGAACTCGTTGCCCGTAAATGACCCATTTCCTGGAGACTCAGGGATTCCACAGGACACAGCTGGAAAGAAATGGCAGAAGTGCAGTTATTCTTACAACACTTTATGATATTTCCTTGTTCTGTTTCTACTGTTCATCTCCAGTGCATGTACAAGCTGTTAAGATATTTCTAATTCTAATGTGTGGGATAAGTGGACACATTTTCAGTCTTAAGGATCTTGAGGGTTAATGAGAAGCCATGGAAAACTGCTCAGAAAAAAAAAAAACATCTGTGTGATTACGATCCCAGAAGGTAAGTCCGACTGACGTCAAACAGTTTAAACACACTGAGGTGCTTTCTCAGACGGCCGTGCTCAGGATGCCACAGTGTTAGGGTTTCCACTGCATTTAACATTGCAAAGAAAGCAGGGAACAGCATCTTTACCATTGCAAAATCTACCGATGCCTTGGTGTCGAGATTTCTCAGGAATCAGAACTGAAGTCAACAGTCTTACCTCCCCTTATGTGCACCTTCCCCTCCCCCCATGACTCATTTTCCTTAAAGCACCAGACAGTTCTAATAAAAGGCAAAAGACTTCGCCAAGATCATCGATGCATCTATGATCATAGTATGTTATTTTATAAAATACCTGTCAGAACACAGGGCCTTGAGGAACTAAAATCCAGGAGGAGAAAGGGAGGGTACCTCGAGCATAGACCTCGGTCCTACAGGTGCTAAGCAGGCCTGTTCTCAGTGTGAGGCCATGCAAGAAAGTGGGATGAAGGAATCAGACATGTTTTAAAGACAAAGAAGATGGAGGGGGAGTTCAGTGTAACACTCCCTTCTTCAATTTCCTAGTTCTGATTCAGACTCATCTACTATGAGACATAAAGAAACAAAACAAAACAAACAAAAAACAACCCTCAAGTGACATGACTGTAAGTTACAGTAAAGAAACAGAACAGTAAGGCAGGACAAGGAGATGGAGTCATTCCCAATGACACATACCGAATTCACATGTCCTTGTCAAAGAGAAGTTTTCCATTAACTAAAGTAACGGCCTTCCTTTACTCAACCAATATTTAAGATAATATTCACCTCATGGATTTTAAATTCGGGTCATTTAAAAATGTTTCCACATTGATTCCAATGAGAAAACACATGTAGCATGTTAGAGCTGGAAGGATAGGTTGAACGAATTATATAAACTTACAGTTTTACAATTAACGAGAACTGAGGGTCAGAAGGAGAAAATGACTTGCTTAGGGTATCAGAGCGACTCTGTGTAGAACCTAGGGCCACAGAGCAGACCTGTGACTCCCAACTGAGACCATCTTCTAATTCTACAAGAGCCCACTGAACTACCTGTGGTTCACTCTGAGTCTTCTGGCTGTTGTTCTCTTCTTTGTTTTTTTTAGCACAATCTTCAATAAATACAATGTAAAATTATGTAAAATTATCATGGAAGTAAAAAAATTTTAAATGTAGTGGCTGATAAAGATCAAACTTCTGGAAAGTCCAAGTACTCAAGGTTCTCCTGTGCTTAAATGTCTAATCAGCTATTTCAACCATTTAAAAAATACATATACACAGCACATATATATATGAAAGTATATATATGTTTATTATATATGTGTGTGTGTATATATATATATATATATATATATATATATATATATTTGAGGCATACTATAATAAACATTTGCAGTAGATAGGGGATAAAAGCTTAGACATATAGACATGATTCTGGACAAAGTACTTAAAATAATTAATAACCTCTGGCTTTCCAAGCCATTGTTTTATTGAGGCAATGTATCAGGGATTTGCAAAACGTTCATCTTAATTTATTGAATGCAGTGAATGTCCTTTGTGATTGGATCTCTCAGGATCACCAATCTCTTGTTTCCTTACCAATTCCTCTTGCATTTCACTCAAACAATCATTTGTTCATTCTCACAAACCTAAATTTCTCTCCTGCTCGCTGAAGCATGCCAAGTGTCCAGTTACTTCTTAGCTCTCGTTTGGAGTGAGTGCCAAATGAAATGACATTTCTTCGGCAGGTACCATTCTACAAACATGCATGAAACCCTACCTTAAAGGGATTCATACCCTGGAGGCCAAAACAGAAAAGCTTTCTAACTACTTCTGCTAAATCTGGAAGCTTATTTCACACATAAACCCTCATTCCAAGGACTGAAGGAGACCCACTTTCTATCTTCTGATCAACAACTGGGAATATGTGTTTGGCCTTGAGCTATGGGTTTCAGCCCCTCTAGACTGTCTTAACAGTAGGCTGCTTGGCAGGGCTAAAAATAAAGGTTGGCAATCAATCAACCATGACATTCTCACACTTCTGATTCAATGAAGATAGATGGTATAATCCTTACAGATTTAGAAATTTAGGTTCATGGGATAAGGAGCCTCCCACTAAGGTCTAGTATTGACCCATCTATTCATTCCTTCAAAGAATTTTGTATGATTACTAGGTGGCAGATATTCTTTAGAGCACTTTTTAAATGTCAATGAGCTAAATGCATGCAACTTTCAAAATATGCAGAAGGTTCTTACTTTTATTATAGCTAAAAGGAGTAAATCTTCTTTTTTTGAATTATACTAATATAGCATTATACTTCCCAGCCAACCGAGGCAAATGACCACATACTCATCCTTTAAAATTATCTTCTGTCGAAGAACACAGACTTTAAAGTCAGATTTCTGTATTAGTTCTTGTCTCTGACATTTTCCAGCTCTATGATTTTAGTTAAAAGACTTAATGAATGTTGTGTCATTGCTTTCAGGTTAATAACGGCCACCTCAGAGGTAATTGTGCGGAGTAGATGACATAATGTATACAGAACAGCTACAACTGGGTTCATACAAGATAGGCGTTCAATAAATAAGAAAGCATCATTAGTAGTAGTAGTAGTAGTTATATGCATGATCATCATTTTACTTATTTCTTTTGCAAAGAAAAATATGAGTGGCAAGGATTACCTCCTTGTAATCTATTTATTAAAGAGAGCAAAGAGGAAATTAGTAGTAAATTAGCTTAGTTCTATTACATATCTCATGAGATATTTAACATTTTGGCTTCAAATACATAAATGGAAGAGCCACTCCACTGTCCAGTGTCCTATTCTTCTTTTATAATAATGAACCCTACTTGGGATTTTTTTCTTTATGTATTTAAGACCAAACAGTAGTCATTCTTGCCTCTGTAGGTTTAAACACTTCTCTGATTTTTTCCCACTTCTTTAAATGTTTGTTCCCTATACCTTACAATGGCTCCTTTTCTTTCTGCTACCCGTCAAGTTTCAACACAGTACCATTTGCTTTGCTTTCTTTTTCTTTTCTTTCTCCATTTTTTTCCTTTCAAAGACGGGAATATCACTCAGTGATATTTGGGCTTTGACTATTGCCTTAGGCTTGTGATTCTCATGCCTTGACATCCACTCAGTCCACTTGAGCAATCCCCACATCTCAAGCTAAATATGTGTAGGTCCTAGGGTTGTCACCTGACCTTCATTGTAGTTGTCCTGACCAACTTTCTCCCAGTCAGTCAGGTCAGATTCTTTCGTTCACTTCTTTCTTTACACAGCCCTGATTTGGTTGGTGGCTAATCATTGTCCACCTATTTGAACATCTGGTTCATACTCTATCAGTATCCTAGCTCACATACCCATTATCTCAAAATGGAATGTCTACCTTTTCATTATCTGGCCCCCACTCATAAGGCTAAGGCAAACCCAGAGGGAGATCAATCACCCATACCATAAAGCCGGGAATAAAAATAGTATCCCACAATAGGAATTCCTATGGCCTGGTTAAGGTAACAGATATGTTTAAGTAAAAATGTCTGAAACAGGACATGCAGGAAATCTGATAGGTACCTGGTTTATAACCAAAAAACCTAGTTGAATATCAAATACAAAAGGAGCATAAACAAAAATGAAGGACCACTGATAAGCTCCGGATCAAGAGCCCATGAAATGCTCTGTAAAGAATAGGATGTGCTAAGAGATACAGAAGAGGACCTGAATTGTAAAAGAACAATGCAAATCCCTCATACATTCTGCCTAAAGCATAATGAAGAACAATACAGTGACGTAGCCAGTGTCTCAAATGTAGACAATGGATTTCTGAGGGGTTATAAGTATATAGTTTAAGCATATAAGAATTTTCTATTAATTAAAATTTATGTATATGCATGCCACTATATATATATATAGTTTATATATATAGTTTATATATATATATAAAATTCTAATAGAAGAGGGGCACCTGGGTGGCTCAGTCAGTTAAGCATTTGCCTTTGGCTCAGGTCATGATCTCGGGGTCCTGGCTTTGAGACCCACATCGGTCTCCTGGCTCAGTGGGGAGTCAGCTTCTCCGTCTCACTCTCCCTCTGTAGTCTCCCTCTCTCTTTCTCCCAAATAAATAAAAAAAATCTTAAAAAAATAATTCTAATAGAAGAATATTCCAAATTGCCATCTCTAATTTGGTTCCGCTCTATATTTGTGCCTGCATTTGTTTTGTGTTTATAATCATGTTGTAGCCAAGTAACAGGGAATTTGTTATAGTCTAATAAGAAAAGCATCAGAGGCAGATAATATAGAAATCATGTCACTTATTATTCACTATAAGCCTATTAGATAAAAGACCTTTAACAATATTTTTGCTGACTATAAAATTCTGGGTTGTTTTCTTTCAGCCCTTAAAAAATGCTGTTCCACTTCTTTCTACCCATCAGGGTTTCTGATGAGAAATCTACTGTCACTAGAATCCTTATTTCCCTATAGGTGATCCATTGTTTCTGCCCGGCTTCTTTCAGGATTTTTTTTCTTTTTTTCTTTGCCTTTAGTCTTCAGAAATTCTACCATGATGTGCCTTGTTGTGCATTTCTTTGGGTTTCTGGTATTTGGGGTTCACTTAGCATTTTGAATCTGTTAGGTTTAAATATTTTGCCAAATTTGGGAGGCTTTCAGCCATGTCTCTTCAAGCACTTTGTAAGACTTTACATGTTCCTGCTCTTCTTCCAGAACTCTGATGACACACATGTCAGGTCATTTGTTACAGTACCATTGTCTGGGAGGCTCAGTTCATGGTCTGGGAGGCTCAGTTCATTCCTTTTTAAGCATATTTTCACTCTGTTTCTCAAAGTGAGTAATTTCTATCATTCTATCTTAGCTTCAGAGGAAAGAAGTACTTTCCTCTGTCCTCCCTATACTGCTGTTGGTTCCATCCACTGAGGGTTTTTTTTCTTTTTATTTCAGTTACTATATTTTTTTAGTTCTAATCATCCCATTTGGTTATTCTTTGTATCTGCTATTTATTTCTGCGACTTACTATTTTTTAATTGTTTATGCAGACTAATAGGCATAATATAATAAAATGCTCATCTACATTATAATTATTGATGATGGCTGCTTTAGAATCTTAGAGCATTCTAACATCTGTGTCATCTTGGCTTTGGCTTCTATTGATTATCTCATCTCATTTAGTTTGATCTCTTCCCATTTCTCGGTATGACATGTGATATTGCATTAACACCTGGACATTGTGAGCATTGTGTCATTCATAAGACTCTGGCTCTTGCTTAATCTTGTGTTTTTCTAAGCCTTATCTAACATCACCTAGTAGGTGAAGGGAGGTCCTATCTCTACCTCCAGGTGGGGATGGAAGTGCAGGTGAGTGGGGTCCTTGTACAAGTTGAGAATTCCAGCTTGCCTCTAGGTCTCCACTAACACTTCCCTAGCTGGAGAGTAGGGGGCACTTCTTTACTGCTTCCCAGGTGGCCTCCACTGACATGTAGAGAGATGATGGCTTTGTAATAGTTGAGGAATGGTGATATTTCTGACTCCCAAATATATGTCCTCTAATACTACCCCAGCAAGAGAGGTTAAGAGCAGCTCATCACCGCTAGGTGGGGTGAAGTACAATTTCCCAGGTGGTATCACTGATGCCTCCTCACAGCCTTCTTGGACACCACCCAGCGGGGAGGGCTGGGGCATCTTAGACAGCCTGGAAAGCTCTCCACTTGGTCTTTGCAGTCGGTGGTAGGGTATGGCCACAAGTTTTTCTGCAAGATTTGGATGGAGAATGATTATTGACTAAATTTTTCCTGTCTTGTCTGGCTGTACCTTCCCTGTTCTTTGGGCAGGTAGAGCAGACTTTTCTTGGGAATTTTTTTGTTGCCTGTGCCTATTGGTGTTTCAAACTGAGCAGCTTCCCCAGCATCCTCTTAGGGATTTGAAGCAGTAAAGAGAACCCAAAAATCTCACCACTGGGTCATTCTTTCTGTTCTGAGGTCTTAAGCCAGTTTACCATCTTCTCTCCATCTTTCAGAGTTTTCTTACAATTTTTTTTTATATACTTTCCAGGGATTTTAGTTGTACTTAGGAGATAAAATCCTCATCCTCCTAGAAGTGGAAGTAGGAATATCTTTTTAAATAGCTTCTTGTTCTGAGGCTGAACAAGAAAGGGTTCTGTGATAGATTGGTGATTTCTGCCATGGCAAAGAAGTTAAGAAGCACACGGACCATGGACCCTGTAATATCTGACCGCCTCAGCATTTGCTGTCTGTTCCACCTACGTGCTTACCTCTTACCTGCATGGTGCCCATTACCACCTTCCTAATTGTATAAAAATCCTTAGAGGGCAGAACATCCATACATGTTTTCATCCTTTTTGCTGTCTTGAATATCATAGCTCTCAATAAATATATGTTAACTTTATTTATGGGAAATGGAAAAATATTATACTACCAAAGGTATAATTTTAAAGTTTTTCAAAAATTACCATGGCACTGAATTTCAGTATGTGGATAATAGTTCATAATTTGAGCAGCCAACAGTAAGAGAATGTTTCACATTAAGTTTATAACATGTAAGTACTATATTTTAATTTTGAATATTTTAACTGACCACATTATTTTGATGAAAATTATGAATTTGAAAATTTAAGGTATGTAACTACCTATGAAATTCTTTGTAGGTATTTTTGTTATTTTCAAGGATTTGTAGAATTTTATTTTAATGAAGATTTTCTCTAGAACCATTAATATAGATAATTATAAAAGAGTTATATTTAGATGAAGAATTATCTTATGGTATCTATAAAGTTCTAAGTCTTTACATTTGTTAAAGTTCTGAATAAACTCAGCCACATTTTGTGATGAGTTTTAGGTTATTCGAAATGGCCATTTTGTTAGTGACAAATGTTGGATCTCCTCCCAAGAAGAAATATCCCCCAATTTGATAGTATTCAAGTTTATCTATCTTGAGCATTACTGCATTTCTGTGAAGTAGGTAAGATAAATATAACTATTCTTAATATATTCTGCATACTGATGAATGCATAGACTTTTTGGAGAAATGGATTTGGGGATCAGAAGTGGTGCCTTAGAGTCTACTCATGAGATTTTATTATTACTTGATGAGACAAATTGGCTCAGGAAAAAATATACAATTATGGATTGTAAAAACTGTAATTAGCATTACAAAGAGACAGAACAAGGTACTAAAAGAAAGGAAAAAATGAGGAAAGTTATTTAAAATAAGGCAGGGGGACCTCAGTTAACGCTGAGGACCTCAGCATTAACTCAGGCCTCAGGCCAGAGGTCCTGGAAAGCACCTTCAGGAGAGGAGGAGGCCCTACCTGAGGCAAGAAAACACTGATCAAAGGCCAGGGGAGCTGTGAACATGGTGCCATTTAAGTAAAGACTGAGAGGTAATTGGAGAAGGTGTTATTCAGAAATATGGTAAAGGGTCTGGATTTTATGCTATATACTTCAGAACACCTTCAGAGGATTTCAGCTGGAGAGTGACATACACCCAGCTGTGTTTTGGTGAGGCTATTCTGACCACTGCCTGAAGGATGAATTGTGAAATGGTCCCAGTGAAGCTGGTGCAGGAAGGCTACTCTGGCAGTCCTTGCAAAATGAGAAAGTAGAGTGGAAGGGGGCATACAGAAGTCAGAAAGGTTCAGAACAAGTGTTTCCCAGAATGTGCCACTTTGGCATGTGGACTATGTTGAGCTGAAAGCAATAAAGATCCTGTGGGCACAATAGAACCATTTGACCTTCCCTTAACTGCCTAGAAGAACTTCAACTGGGGCATTACCATATGGCAAGGCGAATATCTAATTACCAGACGTCACTCTCTTCTTATTGACCTAGGAATTGCCCTCCTCCCCTTTGAAGCCCCAGGCCCATCTCCCATTCCTTAGCTCAGGATGGCATAAACACTATTTTACCCTCCTCTCTTTGAACCTCTCATGTATGTGGGCTTCTTGTATGTACAAAATTACATTTGATTTTTTCCTGTTAATCTGCCTCATGTCAATTCAATTCTTAGGCCTGCTAGAAGAACCTTTGAAGAGTATAAGAAATTTCCTCCCCCACCCCAACAAAGTAAATGGACTGGGACACACTCAGAGGCTACAATCATCAGGACTTGGTGGTTGCAGGCAGGACTTCAGGTAGAGGCAAGAGAGAGAAGTGCATTAAACAAGTGGGTGGGCTGGAGGCTCATTTTCTGAGACAGGGCAGAGAGTTCTGTCATGGCACTGAGTTCTGGAGGTGCAAACGATGTTTTAGTGGGGCAGTTGGACCTTTGCGTCTGGAGCTCAGAAGAAAGAATGGAGGACAAGCATAGAGAAAGAGGTATTTCTAGTACCTATTGCAATCTCCGTAACACACTCTCTGAATCATTCTAGATTCACTTCAAACCACAGATTGCATGACCAGACTATAAACTGAACTCAGTATCCTATAATCTATTAGCAACGTTTAAGGAATAACAAATTTTTTTTATTTTTCACTCAGTCTTTCTGGTGAAAAGATTTGCCACTATTTATTTACTGATTCATAATTTATTAAAACAGTACCATGAAACTAATTTGTTTGAAGAATAAAATATATCAGCACATTATAGATGCAGACCTTCTGAAAGAAAACAGAATAGCTTTCCTCAGATATCTGGAGAATTGATTTCTCCCACAAAGATAACTTCATAAATTTATGTTAGGTTCTACTTTAAAGTTTTATCAAAAGTAAATATATTTTAAATATATATATGTAAATTATTATCCTATGAATTATTTGAGTTATAAAATTATCATATAATTTGGGGAAGGCAAAAAAATATTATTCCCATTTGATAGATAATGGTGCTATTTTCTTCCTGAATGTCATAGGTGTTTAACATAACTGGCCAGAATCATACTTTTCTTTTGCAAGAAGATTCCTTTAGAAATAAAACCTCAAGTGACATCTAAAAGAGCAGAATTGCTCCCTGCAAAGATGCAAGTTGGAGTGTTGGCGTAAACAGTGATATTAGTGGTTTCAGTGGCTATTAATTTCTGTCCTGAAATCTCTTACATTTGGCAAATATTTTTAAATATACTTTTTAAGATTTTTATTTATTTGTTAGAAAGAGAGAGAGCAGGAGTAGGAGGGGCAGAGGGAGAAGCAGACTCCCCACTGAGCAGCGAGCCAGACATGGGACTTGATCCCAGGACCCCGGGATCATGACCTGAGCCGAAAGCAGACACTTAACCCACTAAGCCACCCAGGTGCCCCAAGGCAAATATTTTAATAGTTATTCTGTCTTGGCTTAAGAACTCTCATCTGTAAATGAAGAAGTTTATCTAGGTCATCTGTATAGTTTCATCTCTAAAAGTTTACAACTCTACCCAAAAACATCCTCATCACATTCAAGAGAAATGTGTCTGCCATGTCATCCACTTCCTCCCGCCACACTGTTGTAAAGTATCTTTTCCCAAGTTATCACCACATGAAATATGGAAGAGGAAAGTAAAGGCAGATATCTAACTCCTCTTATAGGCACATTTGGGAATTTGCCTGGGAGTGCTCTAAGCATGGCCAGGATGGTCTCTGACTCCTAATACTCCACTACTTGATTTTTAAAAGTCAATATAAAATTATTTTGTGTAATAAATAATTTAAAACACAGTGAAATGTCTGCATAGCTATTAGATTCTATAATCTTGTACTCGGGTCCAGGTCTCCACTAGCTTACAATGGTCAAGCATCTCTTCAGCTTTCCCGTGAGGAAAATCGAGTTTTTGGTTTGGCCAGGATCTTCAAACTATGGACATTCCAGTAATCACTCAAGCAAATACATGATGACTTTTTCATGACAGCTTGATGAGGACTGCCAGCAAAAAATGGCATTTGAGTATATTTCAGCTGGAGAGTGTGTCTTTGTAATAAACACTTGACTACCTCAGCAATTTCTTCAGGACCTCCCACATGACTCATACCAGCCAGGAACAGTGTTGGGTTTAATCAGGGAGGCTTGCGTACCTTTGTTGATGGATGAGAGGTGATCACATCCTCAGCTATATGAGCTTACAGGCATGGATGCTGCTAGCTGGTGTATGAGCATTTTGAGTTTGATTAACAGAGTTATTTGATCTTAACTTTCCCCATCAACTCGTGCCACACAACCAATGATTTTAAATAGTGATATAGGTGATACAGAAAATGCATAAACAAATTCACCTTTAAAACAACATTTAACAAGGGGTAAAATATGGCTCAAGAATTCCCGCATCAAAAAGTATCTATCAACAGTGCCAATATCTTCTAAATGAAATGTCACCACCATTTCAGTCTGTTGAAAAATGTAACACAATGAAATTATAAGAAGGAGAGGATGATCCCTCTACCATTAACTTTTATTTCAGGCAGTAAGTCCAGGAAAACCTTTCAGTGCAACCTGAGCATTTTTAGGTTTGGGGGGTGTACTTTTGGAAGACAAAGCAAATCTAGGTATCCTGTGTCTTTGAGCCATGTCTTTGCTTCATGCCTGTCACCCAAACGTGGGTGTTGCTGTGGGCACATTATCATAAGTGCATGTATAAATGTGGAGTTAAAGCTTTGTGTGATGATTTCATATTGACTTCTCATTAAATATCTGTAGGAAAAAGGATGGAATTTTTGAAAGAACATGGATTCAGAGATAGGGAAGTCTGAGTCTGTTGTTTATTTATGACTTAGAAAATTTACCTAATTCATAGGAGCGTTTGATTCCTTATCTGTGAAATAAGAATCATCACACCTCCTTATCAGGGTAACCTTAGCAGAATATATAATCTAATGCACACAGCAAAACATCTGGTAAATATTAGACTCTAAGCAAACAGTAAATTTTATTATTTCATCATAAAAATAATCTTTCTTCAGATTTAATATAAAGGAAAGTATTCCTCAACTCTTTAGCATCAACTAAAACTGAAATAGGTATGGAAGAATATTTTTCCTTTCATCTTGGGTACCAAGGAAACAAGTGATGGTTAATCTCTCAGATGCGGTACGCCCCCATCAGTAGAGATTAGGTGGTACTGGGCTGCAAGTGGAGAAGTGGAAGTTTAGCGCTGGCCACGCTAGGAGCCATCAGTGTCTCCCCAAGAGCCAAAACAGGGCTCCAGGTACCCGAGAACTAGTACAGATACAGATACACTAAAAGCACTGAGCACAGGGGGCACCTGGTGGCTCAGTAAGTTAAGAGTCTGCCTTTGGCTCAGGTCATGATCTCAGGGTCCTGGGATTGAGTCCCACATTGGGGTCCCTGCTCAGCAGGGAGTTGCTTCTCCCTCTCCTTTTACCCCTCCCCTGGCTCCTGTGCACTCTCTCTCTCAAAAAAATAAATAAAATATTTAAAGGAAAAAAAAAGCACTGAGCACAGGATGCAGATGATCACAAGCACAATGAGGTGGTAGAGATAGGTGACGTTATTAAGAAATGTCTAACTTCAAACATCATCTCCCTTTTTAGTATAATATCTGGCATCATCCACTCCCGAGGGCCTGAACAGAACAAAAAGGCAGAGGAAGATTGAATTTGCTCTCTTTGCTAATGCCGGGACACCTGCCTTCTCCTGCCCTCCAACAGGGTCTCTACCGGTTCTCCTGCCTTCGGATTCTGACCGGGACTTAAACACCACTGCCCTCACTCCCTCCTCCACTGTTTTCCCTGGTTTTAGGTCTTTGGACTTGGACTGAATTATACCATGGGTTTTCCTGGTTCTCCAGCTTGCAGACAGCAGATCCTGGGCTTCTTTGCCTCCATCATCATGCAAGCCAATTCCTCTAATAAATCCCCTGTGAAGTATATCTATATGTATCATGTCAGTTCTGCTCACCTAGAGAGCCCTGACTGGGAAGTGAGCATTGGACATGTTATGCAAGTTGCCCAGATTTGATAACAAGTCAATGGCTCTGTTGGGGCTGGGATCTCAGAGTAGCTGAGGCCAAAGCATGCCTCTCAGTTATTGCCCTGTTGTCGCTGAGGGGCCACCTGCTGTATTTCACTATAGTCATATTTTCTATTTCATGTCTGACCACCAGCAATGAACAAATATATCCATAAATTGGTTAGAAATGCATTTTCAAAATATGATTCTGAAAGTACAAAGGCCACATTGAATTTGAACATTGATGGTCATATTTCTGGACCCTTTATTATTATTATTATTATTTTAATTCTCCTTGTCTTCTCTGATTTCCCAAGTACTTCTTAGAACAACTGGGTATGAAGCAATACCCACTTGATGCTTGGCCAGCACCCAATATGCCGTTGACACCATGCTGGAGGTTGAGATAAATAATAATGGTGAGAGAACAGGCAAAATACTAGAACGATCACGAGGCTATGGGACCTCACACGTCACACTGCCTTCATCCATTCCCCAGGGACAGGGGCAATGTCAGACACTTGAGAGAGAGCAATACTAGCATCAGAAATACCCTTCCCTTTGTTTTGAGGGACAAAGAAGAGTGTTTCTGAAAATGAGGGCAGACAGAGGGAAGCAACGACTTGTATTTGCAGACCTTAAAAGCAAATAGATGGACAAACTAAAATAAATAAATAAATAAATAAATAAATAAATAAATAAATAAATGGCAGTTCTGAACTGAGAAATACAGGATAACAGGATTCAGCTGAGAAGTATCTTGAGCTATTCTAACCCTCTTGAACATATTTAGCACCTCATGGCACAAGGAAGGAAGAAAAAAAGCACTTATTAATTTGAAGAAAATAAAAAAGCTGTGGAAGGAGGACGACCCAGTAGGTCAGCATATAAATGGCTAATTATACGGAAAGGCTCTGATTTGGCAAGCAAGGCTGGCTTCGGGGCAAACCCAGGGCTTACAGCTTACGCCAGGCTGTAGAAAGTAACTGACTTCCGCCCATCTGCTTCTAGAAAGCTGTAGGATGGCACAGGGCAGATGTTATAAAGAACCAAGAAGGGCGGTTGTTTCTTAGGAATATAAACAAAGTTTCATGCAGTAAAAGGCAAGTACGTAGAGAGAGAAAGCTGAAGGAAAGAAAGCACCATTCAGGTGTGCTATACGCCAAGTCTGAGCCAATTCCTGCCACCGCACCACAGAACTCAGTCTCCCACATTTGCAAGTGACCTTACCAAGCTTTCAATCCGGCATCAGAGGAACTCATGCAAGGACCAGATGCACTTTACTTAGGGCTGGTTTTCATGGGAATCGGTACTTTGGGGGCTATCTTTATCTAGTCTGGTGAGTAGGAAGATGTCATGAGAAGATCATGTTCTAACACTAATCAACACAGATACACATGCTGGTTCTGATAATGGACAATTCACTTTACCGATTTCAGCCCGAGATTTACCACCAACTGCCAATAAGACTAGTAAAATCTCTCCTGTGGTTGCCTGGCCATCAGGTAAGGTTAATTAGGGTACAGTAAGTGTGGCTTTAAATAAACCACTCAGCACTGGTTAGTTGTCCTCTCTCCTTTACAAGTGAGGAAACGGAGCAGCAAAGACAGACCAGTTTGCTTAGTGAAAGACACAGAAAATTAAATGTGCTTCTTGCAAAACAAGTGCTGTGTGTCCAATAAATCCTAAAAACTGCTGACTGAAATTTTGGCTATGTTTTATTTTAAAAAATTAAAAACACAGAAAATAAAGAAGAAATAAACCTGGGATATAAATAAGGAAGGCTGTTAGGAGCGACAGGGCAGAGCTAAGGGAAGAGGGAGCTCAGAGCAAGATGTCACCCTTACTTTCCCACTGTTGGAAACTCAAAACCATCCCACATTTCTGTAAGAAAAGTTTTATTGGTTCTTTCAGAAAATGTAATTACAATTTCTTAGAAACAGCCAACATGAAATTAAGCAACTGCTAATTTAAAATCTCAATAAAGTAGGCACTGAAGACAAATTAGGGTCTTCATCTCAAAATCAAGAACCAGAAAACTTTTCTTTTCTCTCTCTCTTTTTTTTTCTTTTATGCCCAGGATATAAGCATGTAGAAGGGCAAAAATGAAAGAACAAAACCTTAAAAACAAAACTCTATTGTATCCATGCTAGAAAACATTACTATAGATGTCTGCTCATGATTTTTTTTTTCTCCAGTGACTTACACTAACCTTTTATTTAATGAGAGAGTAAATAAATCAATGTGTCTAGGGCCAGAAGAATTTCCCTAGCACATCTAAAGAGGTAACAGACTCCAGGGGCGCCTGGGTGGCTCAGTTGGTTAAGAGGTAACAGACTCGTAATTTCTCAGTTCATAAAGCAAGCAAATAGTGTGTTTACCATTTCATGGGAAAAAAGAAAAAGAAAAGTATAGATAGATACATAGATATATGGATATAAGTGATAAAGAGATATAGAAAGATGATAAATAGATGATAGATAGATAGGTAGATAGATAGACAGATTGATAGATAGATAGCCTACAAAATATCCCATAAAGATTTTCTCAAAATATGAAAGGAAAATTAAGAATGAACGAAAACTCATCAATAAATCACAAGTACTAATAAAGCTGAGAAACCAGATTCCTTGGCAATAGTAGGAAAGCAACAGAGATAACAAAATTTGAGTCTGAGGGACCACCATAAAGGAAAATGATTGAAGATTATAGTTTCTATGGGTTTAGAGGTTATCACCCACTACCTGGCCAAATCGTTTCTTCTAACACTAAATGAACTATGTGAATATTGCCAAATGACTGCTCAGCAATTTAAACTAAATTTTAATAATATTATGCAGACACTCTAGCCATATTCTTGAAGGCTGATTACTAAAATCGCCCATAGGCAACGCAAAGATTGCTGGATTGTAGAAAACTGCCTCTTTTTCCAAGGGCTTCTGGTTCTAACTCTCCCATACAATTCTTGGGTGCTTAAACTTCATTTTCATTAATGGCACTACTACAACAGGTAATGAAATGAAGCATCCTAATATTTAGAAACTACCAATTAATTAAAAACTGGAATTTGAATATATTCCAATGAACAACTCCATGACAATCCAGACTTGTGGTTCACTTGAAGCTCAGCCTTGGTCAGAGGGAGAATGAGATGACACATAAGAAGATATAATGAATCAGTGACAAATCTAAAATTTAAATTCAGTTTTTGCTGAATTTTCCATAGGGAATTGAACCAAGTAAGTAGCCAGTACAAAGTCATTCTGGATGTAGGTGAGGTATAAATGAATCAACTAAATTTATAAAGTAGATTCTGGGGGCACTCAAATCCTTGATGAATCATGGCACTCTCCTGTTCTTTTGTTCTAATTTCTGGAGAAGTTCAAATAAAAACATCCAAGAATATGGTAGCTTTAGTAAAACAATGACCATCAGTTATTAAAAAATAGGACATCATGGTATCCATCATATGGTTCTGTAGATTGCATATGGATGGAAATCTGATCATAATTCCAGCAGAGTTCTTTGACATTGGGTTCCAGGATAAAGAGGAGGATACTACCATTCTGATAACTGCATGGTAATTGAGGCTCCAGAGAGAACAGAAAACTGAGCTGCACAACTGGAAACTCACATTTACATTTATTTCCCCCAAATGCCTCTGGCACCACAAATGCCTGGAATGAAGAGCCAGTCACTTACAATTGAGGTGAAATCATTACTTTCAATTTCTGTTGACAATCTCAGGAGGAGATGCTACTTAGGATGATTTGAGGGTGTCATTAGTTATTAACTAAAAGGTATAGACCAACAAAAGTCCACAAAGGTTTTCAGAGGTTGACTAATTTACCCCATCTCCTTCAATCTCTTCTCTCTTGCTCACCATGTGTCCAATGGTAAGCCTGGTGCCTGGCACAGAAAGAGCTCACTAAAAATCATCCAAGGAATGAATGGACTCTGTCCTTCTCTATGATATCTGTTCAAGCCTCAACTAGTCAATCAGCAAACAAGATATCCAGCAACAGTATTTCCCCTTCTTGAACACATATAAGGAAGGACACATGCTTGTCTTTCATCTTCAAGTTTAGAGAATTTTTGCCTAATTCCTTCATCCCCTGTGCCCCCCAAGCCCCCATCTTTTGATCTCAGTAACCCCCCATTCCAAGCCTAGTTGTGTATAATAGGCCACCGGAGCTTCCTCTTGGGCTCATTGATCTTTCAGGTTGAAAGAGATAATCCTTATTTTCCAAGTGAAAAATCAAGGCCCAGAGACACCGCATGAGGTTTTTACAGGTTCACACAAATATTGAAGAGTAACTTGAGAATCAGAATTTAAATCTCAATATGTCACTTTAAAATTAGTTCAAACATCCTCTTTTATATGTGTAAATATATATACTAAGTTATACTTGTATATGTATACAATATACTATAGCAATCAATGTTATATTACAGATTTTATTATATATGATTACTAAAGTGAGAACTAGTTCACATCCTCACTTTAATAATATTAATGCAATAATGTCAATCAACATTTTTCACTTTGTATTACATCATAATACATTATAATTATGTTAACTCAATAAATATATAACAAATATACTACTATGAATATACTGTTTTAATAATTACATAATCTTATATTAAAAGTCAATGTTTGATCATGTTTCTATATCATTTTGTATAGTTTTTCTTCTTCGTTCCATAGATTTAGGAACTACTAAATCATCTCATTGAATCCACATGCGTCCAAAAATAGTAATCATTTACTTGAAGGTCAGTTGGTAAGGGGTCAAGCCAACCCCCAGCATTAAATGTCTCACTCTGAAGTTTATGCTCCTTCAACTACATCCCAATGGCCTTTTGCACTGTGATAAGTAACAAAATATTTGGGACTCCCTTTTCCCCAGTATTTCTTTCCAGGAAGAAAATCTCACAGCCTGTGTCACTAACATTTCCAGCTTTTCATAATTTGAACACTACTGTCCCATTTTTTAAATTAATTAATTAATTTATTAGAGAGCAAGAGAGAGAGAAACAGCATGAGAGGGGAGAGGGTCAGAGGGAGAAGCAGGCTCCCCGCTGAGCTGGGAGCCCAATTGTGGGACTCGCCCAGGATTCTGGGATCATGACCTGAGCCGAAGGCAGTCACTTAACCAACTGAGCCACCCAGGCGCCCCCCATTTTTTTTTATGCCATCAGCTTCAAAAAATCTCTCACTTTGTTGCCTAACATAATGCTTACTTGCTTTTTATAGAAAACCATAAGACCTTCAAGAAAACCATGTCTCTTAAAGACTTGCAGGATTCATAACAGAATATCCCCACTGTTGGCATCATGGAAGCTACAGAGTAGCCCATCATGGTGTGATTCCCATTGATGATCAATAGTGCTGATCTATACAGACAAATATATGTGTGTATGTATGCAATTTCCTGTTTGAAGATCATCAAAATATGTTTCTAACAAATTTCTAAAAATAAAAGTTCAGGCCAAACATAAAACAATAATCTTCCATCTGAGATGGTATTATTTCTCAAAAATCCAAATTTAGAAATTAAAAAAAAAAAAAACTCACAATGCCCACTCCCTGTTTGAGTAGCTACATCTCCCTAGAAAATGAATGCTCACCTGCACCACCATCGGTCTACGGTACTGTGGGCACAGATAGAGATGACATCAAAACAACCTCAATAGAGACCCTCCATCTGAACTCTACTGCATGGGATTCATTGTAAATATGTTATTTCTTATATTTATAATGGCCGTCAAATCTGCTCTATTATGGAGGCAACATCTAACTCAAAATAGAGCACCACAGGCATGAGATCATGGATTCCAGTTTCCCTTTCATTTGATCTCCATTGTTTTCCTTCACATGACATTTGGAAGTAACTACTACAGCAGATGAAATGCCATTGTGTAAGCTACTAGTCTATTAGAAATTGGAATAGTAATTATTCTCAAGATGATACATTCTATGGCCAATGCTCTTATACATTATTTTTAAAAGAAAAACCCAATGATACCTAGCAGCAGAGTCAAGAATCCAAGTGAATTTCAGAGTCAAGGACCAATCCTTCAAAGACTAATCCTTCCCCATTCTATGTCTGCAAAACCAAGATCAATTTTTGCTGAGTCTGTTCCTGCAAATCCAAGCTGTTATAATTAGAGGTGAGAGGTTTTGCTTCTGAGCTTTTCCATGGAAGAGTCCAATTTAATAACATTCTCTATTAATCTGACCCAACTAGGAATATGGAACCAGGCAATATATCAAACTAATCCACAAAACAAACACCCTACACTAAAATCAACAAAGGAGTTTTGACAGTTAATTACAACCGCCTAAAAAGGGAGAGCTAAGAATGAGCTTTTTAACATTAAAAAATCAATCACAGCACAAATTCATAAGCCAAGAATGCATTATTTTAAAGAAAAAATGCATTACTATGGGTTAGACAACGGTCAGCAAACTTTCTTTGCCGTGTCCAAAATGCATTTGAAGAACACAGTTCCTGGGGTGGGTCCTTATGTACGTGTGCCCAGAATTTTTCAGGCCAAATTGAAAAACTATTGGAATAACCTCAAATGTTTAATCTGTGGGTCTATTTCTAACACTGCCCTAGTTTTGATTGGGATCAGAAAGGCAGATGTGACAGAGAAAGGCAGCCAAGAATCTGACCTTTTATTTGCACTTGTAGTGAAGCCCTGAGGTTCTTCAGTTTCAATCCACATAATTACATCGTGGGCACAACTTTCTGAAGAGCTGTTACTTTCTATTTCTTTTTTTATAGTAAAAGAAAAGGGACAGAAGGTGGAATTGACAGGACTTGGTTATAGACTTGGAGGGTGGGAGGAGCCAACATCTGAGGAGTTGTGGAATGAAAAAGGAAGGGGATATTTTAGGGAGTAGAGAGGTGGCCATGCATGTGGGTTTCTTTGGGCTGCCCTAACAGAGTGCTCCACACCTGGGGGCTTAACTAACAGAAATGTACAATCTCAAGGTTCTGGAGGGCGGAAGCTGGAGGTCAAGGTATTGGAAGGGTTGGTTCCTTCTGAGGGGCATGAGGAAGAATCTACTCCAGGCCAGTTCCCTTGGCTTGTACATGGCCATCTTTGACCTCTGTCTTTTTCACCCGGTCTTCCCTCTGTCCCAGTTTCCTCTTCTTAAAGGACAACAGTCATATTGGATTAAGAGCCCACCCTAATGACTTCACTTTAACTTGCTTACCTCTGTAAACACCCTTGATCCAAATACGGTCACATCATAAGGTACTGGGGATTAAGACTCCAACGTATCTTTCTTAGGGAGGGGCACAATTCAGGCCATAACACCTCATGGCAGTAAGAACACCCCTGAATTCCCACTGTCTAGTATCACACACCTAATCACAGAACACATGGGCTATGTCTGCCATGCACAGAGATGCTCTGATTTGTAGAAGCTATGCCTATAACCTCATTATTGCTATATTTGAAAGCTGAAGATAGCATCACCAGTGGCCTTATTTTCAGCTGGGTTTCTTTCTAACAACAGCATTTATGATAGAAACCTTACTAAGTAAGGCAATCAATGGGATGGTGAGACCATATTTATTTATTCATAAGTTTGTATCAATGACGATTATGATCTGGGATTGTGCAAAATTGTGCAAAATTCCAATATAAAACATCTCTCTCTCTTTAGAATGGAGATTTTTTAACACACGATCCTTCAATTCCTGCACCAATTTCATCTAACATGTTCCTAAAACTGCAGGTTCCAGACACTGTGGGACCTGCTCAATCAGAGCCGGAGAACCAGAGAACAGGGAGGCTGGAAGTTAGGGTCTCCTTCTTCATTTTTATTTTTTTTCTTGTTTCTTACTGTATTTTTTTTAATTTAATTTTATTATGTTATGTTAGTCACCATACAATACATCATTAGTTTTTGATGTAGTGATCCACAATTCATTGTTTTC